>NW_023270071.1:0-29563 GCF_011800145.1 Mirounga leonina
AGCACTTTTTCATATGTCTGTTGGCCATTTGGATGTCTTCTTTGGAAAAATGTCTGTTCATGTCTTCTGCCCATTTCTTGATTGGATCATTTGTTCTTTGGGTGTTGATTTTAAGAAGTTCTGTATAGATTTTGGATACTAGCCCTTTATCTGATATGTCATTTGCAAATATCTTCTTCCATTCTGTCAGTTGTCTTTTGGTTTTGTTGACTGTTTCTTTTGCTGTGCAAAACCTTTTTTATCTTGATGAAGTCACAATGGTTCATTTTTGCCCTTGCTTACCTTGCCTTTGGTGATGTTTCTAGGAAGAAGTTGCTGAGGCTGAGTCAAAGAGGTTGCTGCCTGTGTTCTCCTTTAGGATTTTGATGGAATCCTGTCTCACATTGAGCTCTTTCAACCATTTGGAGTGTGTTTTTGTGTGTGGTGTAAGGAAATGGTCCAGTTTCATTCTTCTGCATGTGGCTATCCAATTTTCCCAACACCATTTGTTGAAGGGACTGTCTTTTTTCCACTGGACATTCTTTCCTGCTTTGTTGAAGATTAATTGACCATAGAGATGAGGGTCCATTTCTGGGCTGTCTATTCTGTTCCATTGATCTATGTGTCTGTTTTGGTGCCATTACCATACTGTCTTGATGATGACAGCTTTGTAATAGAGCTGGAAGTCCGGAATTGTAATGTCGCCAGTTTTGCTTTTCTTTTTCAACATTCTTCTGGCTATTTGGGGTCTTTTCTGGTTCCATACAAATTTTAGGATTATTTGTTCCATTTCTTTGAAAAGTGGATGGTATTTTGATAGGGATTGCATTAAATGTGTAGATTGCTCTGGGTAGCATTGACATCTTCATAATATTTGTTCCTCCAATCCACAAGCATGGGACGTTTTTCCATTTCTTTGTGTCTTCCTCAATTTCTTTCACGAGTATTTTATAGTTTTCAGAGTAAAGGTTCTTGGCCTCTTTGGTTAGATTTATTCCTAGGTATCTTATGGTTTGGGGTACAATTATAAATGGGATCGACTCCTTAATTTCTCTTTCTTCTGTCTTGTTGTTGGTGTATAGAAATTCCCCTGATTTCTGTGCATTGATTTTATATTCTGCCACTTTACTGAATTCCTGTATGAGTTCTAGCAGTTTTGGGGTGGATTCATTTTGGTTTTCTACATAAAGTATCATATCATATGCAAAGAGTGAGTTTGACTTCTTCTTTGCTGATTTGAATGCCTTTGATTTCTTTGATTTCTGTCTGATTGCTGTGGCTAGGACTTCTAATACTATGTTGAATAGCAGTGGTGATAGTGGACATCCCTGCCATGTTCCTGACCTTAGGGGGAAAGCTTTCAGTTTTCCCCAATGAGACTGACATTCGCGGTAGGTTTTTCATAGATGGCTTTTATGATATTGAGGTATGTACCCTCTATGCCTATACTCTGAAGAGTTTTGATCAAGAAAGGATGCTGTACTTTGTCAAATGCTTTTTCTGCATCTATTGAGAGGATCATCTTGTTCTTTCTTTTATTAATGTATCACAGCGATTTGCAGATGTTGAACCAAGCTTACAGCCTAAGGATAAATCCCACTTGGTCGTGGTGAATAATCCTTTTAATGTATTGTTGGATCCTACTGGCTACTACTTTGGTGAGAATTTTTGCATCTGTGTTCATCAAGGATATTGGTTGGTAATTCTCCTTTTTGATGGGGTCTTTGTCTGGTTTGGGGATCAAGGTAATGGTGGCCTCATAAAACAAGTTTGGAAGTTTTCCTTCCATTTCTATTTTTTGGAACAGTTTCAGAAGAATAGGTATTAATTCTTCTTGAAATGTTTGGTAGAATTCCCCTGGGAAGCCATCTGGCCCTGGGCTTTTGTTTGTTGGGAGATTTTTGATGACTGCTTCAATTTCTTAAGTGGTTGTAGGTCTGTTCAGGTTTTCTGTTTCTTCCTGGGTCAGTTTTGGTAGTTGATACATCTCTAGGTATGCATCCTTTTCTTTCAGATTATCTAATTTGCTGACATATAGTTGCTCATAATATGTTCTTATAATTGTTTGTATTTCTTTGGCGTTGGTTGTGATCTCTCCCCTTTCATTAATGATTTTATTTATTTGGGTCATTTCTCTTTTCTTTTTGATAAGTCAGGCCAGGGGTTTATCAATCTTGTTAATTCTTTCAAAGAACCAGCTCCTAGTTTTGTTGATCTGTTCTACTGTTCTTTTGGTTTCTATTTCATTGTTTTCTGCTGGGATCTTTATTATTTCTCTTCTCCTGCTGGGTTTAGGCTTTATTTGCTGTTCTTTCTCCAGCTCCTTTAGGTGTAGAGTTAGGTTGTGTATTTGAGACCTTTCTTGTCTCTTGAGAAAGGCTTGTATTGCTATATGCTTTCCTCTTAGGACTGCCTTTGCTGCCTCCCAAAGATTTTGAACAGCTGTGTGTTCATTTTCATTGGTTTCCATGATTTTTTAAAATTATTCTTTAATTTCCTGGTTGACCCATTCATTCTTTAGTAGGATGCTTTTAGCCTCCATGTATTTGAGTTCTTTCTGACTTTCCTCTTGTGATTGAATTCTAGTTTTAAAGCACTGTGGTCTGAAAATAGGCAGGGAATGATCCCAATCTTTTGGTACTGGTTGAGACCTGATTTGTGACCTAAGATGTGATCTATTCTGGAGAATGTTTCATGGGCACTAGAGAAGAATGTGTATTCTGTTGCTTTGGGATGGAATGTTCTGAATATATCTGCAAAGGCCATTAGGTCCAGCGTGTCATTTAAAGTCTTTATTTCCTTGTTGATCTTTTGCTTAGATGATCGTCCATTTCAGTGAGGTGGGTGTTAAGGTCCCCCACTATTTTTGTATTGTTACCAATGTGTTTCTTTGCTTTTGTTATTAATTGCCTTATATGATGGGCTGTTCCCATGTTAGGGGCATAGATATTTACAGTTGTTAGATCTTCTTGTTGGATAGACCCTTTAAGTAGAATATAGTGTTCCTCCTCATCTCTTATTACAGTCTTTGGTTTAAAATCTAATTTGTCTGATATAAGGATTGCCACCCCAGCTTTCTTTTGGTGTCCATTAGCATGGTAAATGGTTTTCCACCCCCTCACTTTCAATCTGGGGGTGTCTTTGGTTCTAAAATGAGTCTCTTGCAGGCAGCATATCAATGGGTCTTGTTTTTTTATCCAATCTAATAGCCTGTGTCTTTTGATTGTGGCACACAGCCCATTTTCATTCAGGGTACCTATTGAAAGATATGAATTTGTTGCCATCGTATTGCCTTTAAGGTGACTGTTACTGTATATTGTCTGTGTACCTTTCTGGTCTATGTTGCTTTTAGGGTCTCTCTTTGCTTAGAGGACCCCTTTCAATATTTCTTGTAGGGCTGGTTTTGTGTTTGCAAATTCCTTTAGTTTTTGTTTGTCCTGGAAGCTTTTTCTCTGTCCTTCCATTTTCAGTGACAGCCTAGCTTGATATAGTATTCTTGGCTGTATGTTTTTCTCATTTCTGAATATATCATGCCGGTCCTTTCTGGCCTGCCAGGTCTCTGTGGAGGGGTATGTTGCCAATCTAATGTTTCTTCCATTGTAGGTTACAGCTCTCTTCTCTCAAGGTGCTTTCAGGATTTTCTTTTTGTCTCTGAGACTTGTAAGTTTTACTATTAGAAGTCGGGATGTTGACCTATTTTTATTGATTTTGAGGGGGGTTCTCTATGCCTCCTGGATTTTGATGCCTGTTTCCTTCCCCAAATTATGGAAGTTCTCTGCCATAATTTACTCCAGTATACCTTCTGCCCCTCTCTCTCTTTCTTCTTCTGGGATCCCAATTATTCTAATGTTGTTTTATCTTATGGTATCACTTATGTCTCGAATTCTGCCCTCATGATCCAGTAGTTGTTTATCTCTCTTTTTCTCAGCTTCTTTATTTTCCATCATTTGGTCTTCTATATCACTGATTCTCTCCCTGCCTCATTTATCCTAGCAATTAAAGACTCCATTTTTTTATTGCACCTCTTTAATATCCATTTTGATTTTGACTTCATTAGATTTTAGTTCTTTTATTTCTCCAGAAAGGGTTTCTCTAATAATTTCCATCCTTTTTTTCAAGCTCAGCGCTTGTATCTTTAAAAATCAACATTCTGAACTGTAGTTCTGACATCTTACTAATGCCCATATTGATTAGGTCCCTGGCAGTCTGAACTGCCTCGCAGAGCAGTAGCATTGGGGAAAGGACCTTAGGGCAGCCCCCGGGGTGGAGGACCAGACCGGCAGGGTCGCACGCACACGAACCGCAGCCCCTCCGGACAGAAACCGAAGTGACAGTCACGCACATGCGAACTGCAGCCTAAGAGACAGAAACCCGGTGTGCTGGGGTCCTGCCAGTGAACTGCAACCACCAGGGTGGAAACCAGAGTGAAGGAGTCACGCGTGTGCAAACTTGGAGTGGCTTGCGGTTTTAGAAGCACAAAGGGCAGAGACATGCCCCGACCTGGAGGCAGGACTGGGAGTGCTGTGGAGGGGACCACAACCCAGGACGCTGCAGTTTATAGCAGCATGGACAGAAGTGGAGACAGTGTGCCCTGGAGAACTCACTGAAGAATAGACTGAGGTCTCTCTGATCTGAGGCAGAGGGTTGGAAATGGTCTCTTCTGCTCTGACTCACAGAAGAGACACAGAAAGCCCCCAAAGACTGATTCCCACTGAGCCCATCCCCCGCAACAGGGGCACACGACAAATCCGCCCAAACAGGGTTGCCTGAGTAACAGCGTGGCAGGACCCTCCTGCAGAAGACAGGCTGGGAAAACAAGAGGCCAGCAACCCTAAGGTCCCAAGAAAACATGTGCATCTTGCTTGGGTTCTGGGGAATAATTTCAACTCTATACATTCCCTCAAACACCCATCGACAGAAGGACTAGGAGGAGGAGCCGGCAAAACAGAAAAGACTCAGAGATTATGACTTATGCTGCAGATTTACAAATAGGTGCAGACATAACCAAGATGTCAGAGATGGAATTCAGGCTAGCAATTGTGAAGACAATGGCTAGAATGGAGAAATCAATTAATGGCAACATAGAGTCTCTAAAGGCAGAAATAAAAGGTGAATTGGCAGAATTTAAAAATGCTATCAATGAGATCCAATCCAATCTAGATAATCTACACCTAGGGTAACAGAGACAGAAGAGAGAATAAGAGATCTGGAAGACAGTATAATAGATAAAAAGGGAAAAGAGCAGGCCAGGGAAAAACAACTCAGAATCCATGAAAACAGAATCAGAGAAATTAGTGACACCATGAGGCGTTCCAATGTCAGAATAATTGGAATCCGGAGGGATTGGAGAGAGGGAGAGGGCTAGAAGATGTATTTGAGCAAATCGTAGCTGAGAACTTCCCTAATCTGGGGAAGGAAACAAACATTCAAGTCCTAGAGGCAGAGAGCAACTCCTCCTAAGATCAAGGAAAACAGGCCAACATCCCGGCATGTAATAGTAAAACTTGCAAATCTTAGAACCAAGGAAACCATCTTAAGGGCAGTTAGGGGGAAGAGATTCCTTACGTACAGAGGGAGGAACATCAGAATAATGTAGACCTATCCACAGAGACCTGGAAAACCAGAAAGGCCTGGCAAGACATATTCAGGGCACTAAATGAGAAGAACATGCAGCCAAGAATACTTTATCTCCCAAGGCTGTCATGTAGAATGCCTGGAGAGATGCAGAGCTTCCACGACTGGCAGAAGTTGACAGAATATGGGACCACTAAGCCGGCCCTGCAAGAAATATTAAGGGGGGGGGTTATAAAAGGAGAAAGACCCCAAGAGATATCTACAACAGAAATTTACAGGGACAATGTATAAAAACAAGGTCTTCACAGGTAACATGGTGACAATTAATTCATATCTTTCAATAATCACTCTCAACGTGAATGGCCTAAATGCTCCCATAAAACAGCACAGGGTTGCAGATTGGATAAAAAGATAGGTCCCATCCATATGCTGTCTACAAGAGACTCACTTTGAACCTAAAGATACATCCACACTGAAAGTCAAGGCATGGAGATCTATTTTCCATGCCAGTGGACCTGAAAAGAAAGCTGGGATAGCAATTCTTATATCAGACAAATTAGATTTTAAACTCAAGTCTGTAATGAGAGACACAGAACGACACTATATCATTCTTAAAGTGTCTATCCAACAAGAATATCTAACAATTGTAAATATCGATGCCCCCCACATGGGAGCAGCCATCACACATAAGCCAAGTGTTAACCAAAATAAAGAGTCATATTGATAACAATACGTTAATTGTAGGAGACCTCAATATTCCACTCTCAGCAATGGACAGATTATCTAAGCAGAAAATCAGCAAGGAAACAAGAGCTTTGAATGATACACTGGACCAGATGGACCTCCCAGATATTTTCAGAACATTCCACACTAAAACAACAAATACTCATTCTTCTTGAGCGCACATGGAACTTTCTCCAGAATAGACCATATACTGGTTCACAAATCAGGTCTCAACTAGAAGTTGGTTCTTTGAAAGAATTAATAAGATTGATAAACCATTGGACAGACTTATCCAAAAGAAGAGAGAAAGGACCCAAATTAATAAAAGTATGAATGAAAGGGGAGAGATCACGACTAACACCAAGGAAATAGAAACAACTATTAGAAATTATTATCAACAACTATATACCAATAAACTGAGCAATCTGGATGAAATGGCGGCCTTCCTGGAAACCTATAAGCTGCCAAGACTGAAACAGGAAGAAATTGACAACCTGAATAGGCCAATAACCAGTAACGAGATTGAAGCAGTGATCAAAAACCTCCCCAAAAGCAAGAGTCCAGGGCCTGATGGATTCCCTGGGGAATTCTACCAAACATTCAAGAAGAAATAACCTATTCTCCTGAAGCTGTTTCAAAAAATAGAAACAGAAGGAAAACTTCCAAACTCGTTTTTGAGGCCAGCATTACCTTAATCCCCAAACCAGGCAAAGACCCCATCAAAAAGGAGAATTTCACACTGATATCCCTGATGAATATGGATTCCAAAATCCTCAACAAAATCCTAGCTAATAGGATCCAACAATACATCAAAAGGATCATCTACCACGACCAAGTGGGATTTATTCCTGGGATGCAAGTGTGATTCAACATTCGCAAATCAATCCATGTGATAGAACACATTAATAAGAGGAGGGAGAAGAACCATATGGTCCTCTCAATTGATGCAGAAAAAGCATTTGACAAAATACAACATCCTTTCCTGATTAAAACTCTGCAGAGTATAGGGATAGGGGGAACATTCCTCAAGCTCATAAAATCCATCTATGAAAAACCCCCAGCAAATATCATCCTCAATGGGGAAAAGCTGAGAGCCTTTCCCTTAAGATCAGGAACACGTCAAGGGTGCCCACTCTCACCAATGTTTTTCAACATAGTACTAGAAGTCCTAGCAACAGCAATGAGACAACAAAAAGAAATAAAACATATTCAAATTGGCAAAGAGGTCAAACTCTCTATTTTCACAGACGACATGATACTTTATGTGGAAAACCCAAAAGACTCCACCCCCAAATTATTAGAACTCATCGAGCAATTCAGTCATGTGGCAGGATACAAAATCAATGCACAGAAATCAGTTGCTTTCTTATACACTAATATCGCAATTGTAGAAAGAGAAATTAAAGAAACGATTCCATTTACAATAGTACCAAAAACCATAAGATATGTCAGAATAAGCCTAACCAAAGAGGTAAAGGATCTATACTCTAGGAATTACAAAACACTCATGAAAGAAATTGAAGAAGACACAAGAAGATGGAAAAATATTCCATGCTCATGGATCGGAAGAATAAACATTGTTAAAATGTCTATGCTAGCCAGAGCAATCTATACCTTCAATGCCATCCTGATCAAAATTCCAATGACATTTTTCAAAGTGCTGGAACAAACAATCTAAAATTTGTATGGAATCAGAAAAGACCCCGATTTGCCAAGGAAATGTTGAAAAAGAAAAACAAAGCTGGGGGCATCACATTGCCCAATTTCAAGCTATATTACAAATCAGTGATCTCCAAGACAGCATGGTACTGGCACAAAAACAGACATACAGATCAATGGAACAGAATAGAGAACCCATATATGGACCCTCAAATCTATGGTCAAATAATCTTTGACAAAGCAGGAAAAAACATGCAATGGAAAAAAGACAGTCTCTTCAATAAATGGTGCTGGGAAAATTGGACAGCCACATGCAGAAGAATGAAACTCGACCATTCTCTAAACCACTCACAAAGATAAAGTCAAAGTGGATGAAAGACCTCAATGTGAGACAGGAATGCATCAAAATCCTAGAGGAGAACATAGGCAGTAACCTCTTTGACATAGCCCACAGCAACTTCTTTCAAGATACATCTCCAAAAGCTAGTGAAACAAAAGCAAAAATGAACTTTGGGGACTTCATGAAGATAAAAAGCTTCTGCACAACAAAGGAAACAGTCAACAAAACAAAGAGGCAACCCACAGAATGGGAGAAGATATTTGCAAATGACACTACAGATAAAGGGCTGGTATCCAAGATCTATAAAGAACTTCTCAACCTGAACACCCCAAAAACAAATAATCAAGTCAAAAAGTGGGCAGAAGGGATGAACAGACACTTCTCTGAAGAAGACATACAAATGGCTAACAGACAGATGAAAAAATGTTCATTATCATTAGCCATCAGGGAAATCCAAATCAAAACCACACTTAGATACCACCTTACACCAGTTAGAATGGGAAAAATGGAGAGGGAAAGAAACAACAAATGTTGGAGAGGTTGTGGAGAAAGGGGAACCCTCTTACGCTGTTGGTGGGAATGCAAGTTGGGAGAGCCACTTTGGAAAACAGTGTGGAGGTTCCTCAAAAATTTAAAAATAGAGCTACCCTATGACCCAGCAATTGCACTCCTGGGTATTTACTCCAAAGACACAGATGTAGTGAAAAGAAGGGCCATATGCACTCCAAAGTTCAGAGTAGCAATGTCCGCAATAGCCAAACTGTGGAAAGAGCCGAGATGCCCTTCAACGGATCAATGGATCAAGAAGATGTGGTCCATATATACAATGGAATATTACTCAGCCATCAGAAAAGATGAATACCCAACTTTCACATCATCATGGATGGGACTGTGGGAGATTATGCTAAGCGAAATAAGTCAAGCAGAGAAAGTCAATTTGCATATGGTTTCATTTATTTGTGGAACATAAAGAATAACATGTAGGGCATTAGGAGAAGGAAGGGGAAAATGCAGGGGGGAATTGGAGGGAGAGATGAACCATGAGGGACTATGGACCTGAGAAACAGGGTTCTAGAGGGGATGGGGGAGGGGGGATTTGTTATCCTGGTGATGGGTATTAAGGAGGGCACGTACTGCATGGAGCACTGGGTGTTATACGAAAACAATGGATCATGGATCACTACATCAAAAACTAATGATGTATGGTGACTAACATAATATAATAAAATTTTTTTTTAATTAAAAAAAAACAAAAAAACAAAACAGAACCTACATAGAATATGATCAGATATTATCAGACTGGTGCATAGATCAGTGTCACACACTAGATTTGGGGCGTATTTTGGTCTGTTAGAAGAAAGTGCCTCCCAAAATTTTATTAGGGTTACTACGATGAAGGGTTGCATTATGATTGTAAGGATGAAAATTATAAAAGATTTTATAAAAGGAATTGATAAGATAAGTAGTTGGTTGAAAAAAGAAAGAAGAGGATTTTAAAAAAAGGGTGGGGAGAGAATATGATTAAGTAGGAGACTAGAACAAAGCCATACACTATAGATTTAGGGTATATTTGGATCTGTTAGAAGAAACTGTATCCCCAAATTTTAAAAAGAGAACAATTTATATATATAGCAAAAATAAGTGTAACTATTATGAAGGGATAGAATATGACTAAAAATGAAAAATAAAAAAGATTTTTTAAAAAAGGGATTGATAAGATATTGGTTGAAAAAGAGAAGAAGGAAAGTTTAAAAAAAGGGCAGTTAAAAAAATTAACTTTGAAAGACTAAAGAATCATGGGGAAAAAAGCTGTGAATTCTATGTTCAGTATTCCCCTAGCGGTGGAGTTCTGCCATTCTCAGTAATCAGTAAACTTGGTCTGGCTGGCTTTTCTTGCTGATCTTCTGGAGGAGGGGCCTGTTGCCATGGTTCCCAAATCTGTTTGCCAGAGGCAGATTTGCCATGCCCTTGCCGGGTCTGGGCTAAATAATCTGCTCAGGATTCTCTCAGGAGCTTTTGTCCCTGCAAGCTTTCCATACTGCTTTGGAGGACAAGAGTGAAAATGGCAGCCTCCCAATCTTCACCCCAGAGAAGTCGAGAACTCGGGGGCGCCACTCCTCATGAGTCCCCAGAGAAAAGCAGTCAGTCACTCCCATCTCCCCGGTCTCCGGCTGCACTCCGTGCTCACCCAGCCTGTGACCAGGCATTTCTATCTCTGGCACCCAACCCTGTGTGGAGTCTCCAAACCCAGCAGATCCCTGAGGTGCACTCCCACACTGCTCCTCCCAGGGGAGGAAGGAGAGTCTCCCTGGATCTGCCCTTAGTTGGGTTCCTGCTGGAGGAACAGTGGCCTGACTGTGCCTCGGATCCTGGTTTATGGCAACCCCAAGCTGAGAGCCCGCTCCTCGGCTGCATCTCTGCAGCCGGCTTCGCCGCTCTGATACCTGGGAGCTCTGCCACACTCAGGCACCCCCGGTCTTTCTGTGACCCCAAGGGCCCTGAGACCATACTGTCCCGCGAGGGTTCCACCCCCAATTAGCCACTGGAGTGATGTCCCTCAGTGGAGCAGACTTCTAAAAGTTCCGATTTTGTGCTCTGAGGCTCTATCACTTGCCAGAAGCAGCTGACAGAGGTCTCCTCCCCCACCATCTATCCTCCCGAATATCGCCTCGGAGTCATTTCCCCACACGTCCTACCTTCCAAAAAGTGGTCACTTTTCTGTTCAGAGAGTTGTTGCTATTCTTTTCTTCAATCTCCTGTTGAGTTTGTAGGTGTTCAGAATGGTTTGATCCCTATCCAGATGAATTCCTGGGACCAGATGAAATCCAGGTCTCCTACTCTTCCAACATCTTGCTCTCTCCCCCCTCGCCCCCCCTCTTCTAAATGACAGCTTTGCTGGGTAGCATATTCTTGGCTGTATATCATGCCACTGTCTTCTGGCTTGCTGAGTTTCTGTGGACAGATCTGCTGCTAGCCTTATGGGTTTTTTCCTTGAATGTTAATGACTTTTGTTGCTTCAAAAAATTTTTTCTCTATCACTCTATTTGGAAATTCAATTACTGTGTGCCTTGGTGTTGGTCTTCTTTTGTTGATTTTGAGGTAGTGCTCTGTGCCTCCTGGATCTCAATGTCTGTTTTCTTCCCCAGATTAGGGATATTTTCAGCTATGATTTCCTCAAATAAATTTACTACCCCCTTTTCTCTCTCTTCTTCTGGAACTCTATGATATGAATGTCACTATGTTACTACATTGATGAAGTCACTGAGTTCCATAAATCTATTCTTATGTTCCATAATTATTTTTTCTCTCTTTTATTCACCTTCATTAATTTCCATAACTTTGTCTTCTAGGTCACTAGTTCAGTCCTCTGCTCCTTGTAGACTCTGTTCATTGCATCAAGCCTGTTTCCTATCTCATCTTTTTGCACCTTTCTTATCTGATTCTTTTTTTAATACTTTTTTAAATATTCTATAATAAGGGTCTTCCTGAAATATTCTATTCTTTGTTGAATCCCTGTGAGTATCATTATGATTGTTGCTTTTAATGGCGATCATGCATGTCACTTATATCTGTTTCACTTAGATCTCTCTCTGTGGCTTTATCTTGTTCTTTCATGTGGGTTAATTATTCCATCTTCCCATTTTGTCTATGTCTCTGCATTCTTCTCTGTGTTAGAAAAGCCATGTATGACTGTGGCTCCTAATAGTAGTAACCTTATAAAGAAAAGGTCATGTATTGCCCAGGGCCTCATGCTTCAGGGAGCGTCTCTACTGTGTGCTGTGTGCACTCTGCTACTGTGTTTTGACTGTTCTATTTCTCTGGCCATTTGTCTGCAGACCTTCTTCTTGCCTGCTGTGTGCAGTGTTTGTACCTTGGCCAGAGTGTAGCAAGTTTTAACTAAGTGTGCTCTGGTCTGCTTGTGAAATGAGACCTGACACCACCTCTGTCAGAATTGAGGCCCTGCGGAACTCGCTGTTTGGGAGTCATGGTGTGGGCAGGACTTTGTGCTAGGCCTTTGTGTGGGGAGGGTGCACCATGCTGGGCCTGAATCAAGCTTGACTGAGAGGGGCAGTCCTTTCGGAGCTCAGGGGTGTACAACTTCATATAAGCAAGTTAGGCAGCCATTGTAGGCTCTGTGCTACTCCCCACAGATGGCTCTCTGTTTATCCTGAGGGGTGAGGAAGGGAAATGGTGCCAGTCAGCTCCTTTGTTCCTGGAGAGGTGTCTGTTCCTCTCAGGGACACACTCCAAGAAGAGCAAATAATCTGCTGTGCACCCCAGCTGTACTTCTGATCTTCTTTCCACACCATCCGTACCTGGCTTATTTGCTTGCCTCCTATTCAGGAGGAGGGCAGTGACCTGAGGGCTCTATCTCAGCATAGCCCACTGACCTTTAAAATCTAACCTTTAAGCCCTTTTGGTTGCAGTGTTTTGTAGAGCCCTTTTGTGTTCACCTGTAGTTTCCTCTCTCTCTTGCCTTTCTCAGCAATCAAGGCTCCCTCCCCTCCACAGCACGTGTGTTCCCTTTCTCCATTAAACCCCATCTCTGAACTTCCCACCTTCCTTGCTTAGTGTGGCCTCTTCTTTCCCTTTAGTTGTGGAGTTTGTTCTCTTAGTCTTCAGATTGATTTCTGGGGAATTTAGGATGATTTGAAAGTTATCTAGTTGTGTTCCTGTGACTGTGGGAGTCTGGGGTACTCCTAGTCTGTTGCCATCTTTCTCCAAGATTGGCATATATGTTACTGTTTGACTAATCTGTTCTTTTCAGTATATATCCAGAAATGAAATTGTTGTGGGCTGTATTCTAAGATGTGGAATTGCTGTATTATATTGTAGTTGAGCAATCATTATTTTCCACAGGGCTGTACCATATTTTTTGTCTTGGTATTGTGTGCCCTTTTCTTCTATTTGTTGAAAAAGTTCAGGAAGGTTGATATTCATTTTTCTTTAAATCTTTTTTAGGTTTGGATGGTAAAAGACATCTGGATCTGTGCTTTCCTTTGCTTGCAGGTTTTTCTTAACTGATTAATCTCTTTGCTTTTTATAATTCCCTCTAGATTGTTTACTTCTTTTTTCCAGTTTGGTATATTTTGGCCCTTATCCATCTAAATTACCTAATTTGCTGTTGTAAAATTCCTTACTGTTTTGACGGGCATCTCTCCATTTTCTCCAACCCCAAGCTCTGGATATCATGTTCTCTCTATTTCTGTAAGCTCTACTTGTTAGTTAGGTTTTACATATAGTTGATACCATAAAGTATTAATTTTTATATGTCTGGCTTATTTCCCTTGGTATGTTTTCCACACTCATCCTTTTTATTTTTATTTTTTTTTCAAAAATGGCACAATTTTCTTTTTTTTAAAGGTTGAATAATATCCAACTATCTCCCTATATACAACATTTTCTTAATTAGTGGACACTTAGGTTGTTTTCATTTATTGGCTACTATGAATAATGTTGCATTAACCATGGGTGCATATCTATTTTAGAGATAGTGATTGCATTTCCTTTGATATATACTCAAAAGTGGGATTCTTGGATCACATGGTAAAGAAAGGATGTATTTTCAACTTCTTTGATCAATGTTTTAGAATTTTCAATGTACACATATTTTACATCCTAGTTTAAATTTATTCCAAAGTATTTTGTTGTTCTTTGTGCTAGTATAAATGGGATTGTTTTCCTAATTTTCTCTTCAGATAAGTCAATTTTAGGCTATAGAAATGCAACTGATTGTTTTATGTTGAATTTGTATCTTTTGATTTTTTTTCAATTTTTATTTAAATTCTAGTTAACATATAGTGTAATATCATTTCAGCAGTAGGGTATGTGATTTATCACTTACATGTAACACCCAATGCTCATCATAACAAGTGCTCTCCTTAATACCCATCACCAGTTTAGCCTATCCTCCACCCATGTCCCTCCATCAACCCTCTATGTTCTCTATGGTTAAGAGTCTCTTATGGTTTGCTTCCCCCTATCTTTTTATCCCTTCCCATAGATTCTTCTCTTTTATTTCTTAAATTCCACATATAAGTGAAATCATGTGGTATTTGTCTTTCTGTCTATGTCAACACAAAACACTCTAACTCCATCCAAGTTGTGGCAATGGCAAGATTTCGTTCCATTTGATGGCTGAATAATATTCCAATGTGTGTGTGTGTGTGTGTGTGTGTGTGTGTGTGTGTGTAAATACCTAGTAGTGCAATTGCTGAGTCATAGGGTAGTTCTGTTTTTAACCTTTGGAGAAATGTCCATACTCTTCTCCAGAGTGACTGCACCAGTGTGCATTCCTACCAACAGTATAAGAGGGTTCCCCTTTCTTGACATACTCACCAATATCTGTTCTTTATTGTGTTGTTAATTTGAGCCACTCTGAAGATGTGAGGTCATATCTTATTGTGGTTTTGTTTTGCGTTGCCTTAATAATGAATGATGTGGAGCATCTTTTCATGTGTCTGGTAGTCATCTGGATGTCTTCTTTGGAAAAGCGTCTATTCATTTCTTCTGCCAATTTCTCACTGGATTATTTTTTTGGGTGTTGACTTGTATAATTTATTTATATATTTTGATAGTAGCCCTTTATCAGATATGTTGTTTGCAAATATCTTCTCTCATTTTATCTGTTGCCTTTTAGGATTTTTTTTTAATTAAAGAATTTTTTTTTAATTTAAATTCAATTAATTAACATATAATGTATTATTTGTTTCAGGGGTACAGGTCTGTGATTCATCAGTCTTACATAATACCCAGTGCTCATTATAACACATATCCTCCCCAGTGTCATCACCCAGTTACTCCAGACCCCACCCGTTCTCAGCAACCCTCAGTTTGTTTCCTAAGATTAAGATCTCTTATGGTTTGTCCCCCTCTCTGTTTTGTCTTGTTTCATTTTTTTCCTCTCTTCCTCTATGATCCTCTGCCTTGGTTCTTAAATTCCATATATCAGTGATATCATATGATAATTGTCTATCTCTGATTGACTTATTTCACTTAGCGTAATACCATCTAATTCCATCCACATCTTTGCAAATGGCAAGATTTCATTTTTTGTTAGCTGCATAATATTCCATTGTGTGTGTGTATGTATACACCACGTTTTCTTTATCCATTCATCTGTCGATGGACATCTGGGCTCTTTCCATTGTTTGGCTATTGTGGTCATTGCTGCTATGAACATTGGGATGCAGGTGCCCCTTTGGTTCACTACATTTGTATCTTTGGGGTAAATACCCAATAGGGGAAGTGCTGGGTCATAGGGTAGCTCTATTTTCAACTTTTTGAGGAACCTTCATACTGTTTTCCCCATGGCTGTACCAGCTTGCATTCCCATCAATGGTGTAGGAGGGTTCCCTTTTCTCCACACCCTCGCCAACATCTGTCATTTCCTGACCTGTTAATTTTAACCATTCTGAATGGTGTGAGGTGGCATCTCATTGTGGTTTTGATTTGTATTTCCCTGATGCCAAGTGATGTTGAACATTTTCCATGTGTGCGTTGGCCATTTGGATGTCTTCTTTGCAGAAATGTCTGTTCATTTCTTCTGCCCATTTCTTGATTGGATAATTTGTTCTTTGGGTGTTGAGTTTGATAAGTTCTTCATAGATTTTGGATACTAGCCCATTGTTTGATAGGTCATTTGAAAATATCTTCTCTCATTCTATCGGTTGTCTCGGTTTTGTTGACTGTTTCCTTCACTGTGCAAAAGCTTTTTAGCTTGATGAACTCCAAATAGTTTATTTGTTGCCCTTGCCTTTGGAAATGTGTCTAATAAGAAGTTGCTGTGGCCAAGGTGGAAGAGGTTGCTGCTTGGGTTCTCCTCAAAGATTTTGATGGATTCCTGTCTCACATTGAGGTCTTTCATCCATTTTAAATCTATTTTTGTGTATGGTGTAAGGAAATGGTCCAGGTTCATTCTTCTGCATGTGTCTGTCCAATTTTTCTAACATAGTTCGTTGAAGAGACTGTCTTTTTTGCATCGGATATTCTTTCCTGCTTTGTCAAAGATTAGTTGACCATAGAGTGGAGGGGACATTTCTGGAGTCTCTGTTCTGTTTCATTGATCTATCTGTTTTTGTGAAGGTACCTTCCTGTCTTGATGATTGCAGCTTTGTAATAGAGCTTGAAGTCCAGAATTGTGATGCCACATGCTTTTTTTTTTTTTTCCTTTTTCAACATTCCCCTTGATATTCAGTCTTTTCTTGTTCCATACAAATTTTAGAATTATTTGTTCCAGCTCTGTGAAGAAAAATTGATGGTATTTTGATAGGGATTGCTTTGAATGTATAGATTGCTCTAGGTAGCATAGATATTTTAACAATATTTTTTTCTTCCAATCCATGAGCATAGAATGTTTTTCCATTTCTTTGTGTCTTCCTCAATTGTTTTCATGAGTATTCTCTACTTTTCTATGTACAGATCCTTTGCCTCTTTGGACAGGTTTATTCCTAACTATCTTATGGTGTTTTGTGCAGTTGTAAATGGGATCAATTCCTTATTTTCTTTTCTGCTGTCTCACTGCTAGTTTATAGAAATGCAACTGATTTCTGTGCATTGATTTTATATTCTGCCACTTTGCTGAATTCCTGTATGAGTTCTAGCAATTTTGGGGGGCGTCTGTTGGGTTTTCCTCATAGAGTATCATGTCATCTGTGAAGAGAGAATCCGTGTTTTCTTTGCGAATATGAAAACCTTCTATTTTATTGTTTTCTGACTGCTGAGACTAGGACTCCTAGTAGTATGTTGGACAGTGGTGATGAGATTGGACATCCCTGTCATGTTCCTCACGTTAGGGGGAAAGCTCTCAGTTTTTTCCCATTGAGAATGATATTCATGGTGGGCTTTTATGATATTGAGGTATGTACCTACTATCCCTACACTGTGAAAAGTTTTAATAAAGAAAGGATGCTGTACTTTGTCAGATGTTATTTCTGCATCTAATGAGAGGATCATATAGTTCTTATCCTTTCTTTTATTACTGTGGTTTATCACATTGATTGATTTGTGAATTTTGAACCACCCTTGCATCCCAGGAATAAATCCCACCTGGTTTTGGTGTATAATCCTTTTAATGTACTATTGGAGCTTATTGATTCATATCTTGTTGAAAATCTTGGCACCAATGGTCAGTAATCCTCCCAGTTGGTGGGGTCTTTGTCTGGTTTGGGATCAAAGTAATGCTGGCATAATGGAGTTTGGAAGTTTTACCTCCCTTTCTATTTTTGAAACAGCTTCAGAAGAATAGATATTAATTCTTTTTTAATTGTTTGGTAGAATTCCCCTGAGAAGCCATCTGGTTCTGCATTCTTTTTGTTGGGAGATTTGTGATTCCTGCTTCAGTTTCCTTGTTTGTTATGGGCCTGTTCAGGTTTTCTATTTCTTCCTGTTTAGGTTTCAGTAGTTTGTGTGTTTCTTGGAATGCATCCATTTCTTCCAGATTGCCTAATTTGTTGGCATAATATTCTCTTATAATTATATTTCTTTGGTGTTGATTGTGATCTCTTCTTTTTCATTTCTGATTTTATTCCTTTAGGTTCTTTCTCTTTTCTTTTTGGTAAGTCTGCCCTAGGAGTTTATCAATCTTATGAATTTGTTCAAAGAAACAATTCCTAGTTTTGTTGATCTGTTCTACTATTCCTTTCATTTTCATGTCATTGATTTTTGCTCTAATTTTTATTATTTTTCTTCTCCTAATAGATTTAGGCTTTATTTGCTGTTCGTTCTCCAGCTCCTTTAGGTTTAAGTTTAGCTTGTGTATTAAGACATTTCTTTTTTCTTGAGAAAGGCTTGTATTGCTATATATTACCTCTTAGGACTGCTTTTGCAGCATCCCAAAGTGTTTGATAAGTTGTGTTTTCATTTTCATTTGTTTCTGTGAATTTTTAAAATTCTTCCTTAATTTCCTGGTTGACCCATATATTCTGTAGAATTTTAAAGAATGCTCTTTAGCCTTGATGTATTTGCATTCTTACCAAATTTCCTCTTGTGATTGAGTTCAAGTTTCTAGGCATTGTGTATGAAAGTATGCAAGGAGTGATCCCATTCTTTGGTACCAATTAAGATCTGACTTGTGACCTATATATGATCTATACTGGAGAATGTTCCACCTGCACTCAAGAAGAATGTGTATTCTGTTGGTTTAGGAGAGAATGTTCTGTATATATCTGTAAAGTCCATTTGGCCCAGGATGTCATTCAAAGCCCTTGTTTCCTTGTTGATATTCTGCTTAGATTATCTGTCCATTTCAGTGAGTGGGGTGTTGAAGTCCCCTACTATTATTGTATTATTACCAATTTGTTTCTTTAATTCATTATTAATTGGTTTAAAATCTAATTTGTCTGACATAAGTATTGCAGCCCAGCTTTCCTTTGATGTCCATTAGCATGATAAATGAATCTCCAGGCCCTCACTTTCACTCTGGAGGTTTCTTTGGATTTAAAATGAGTCTCCTTCAGACAGCGTATTGATGGGTCTTGCTTATTATCCTATCTGATTTGATTTGCACATTTAGCCCATTTACATTTAGATTAACTATTAAAGGATATGAATTTAGTACATTTGTAATTACTTTTAAAATCACTGTTTCTGTATGTTTTCTCTGTTTCTTTCTGGTCTGTTTTAGTCTGTGATCTCTCTTTGCTTAAAGGATCCCCTTTAATATTTCTTGGAGGACTGCTTTAGTGATCACAAACTCTTTTTGTTTTTGTTGTTCTGGGAGCTATTAGTATTTTAGTTTCTTTTTGTTTCTGTTTGTCCTTCTAGTTTGAATGACAGCCTAGCTGCATAAAGTATGTTTGCTTGCATATTATTCTCATTTAACACCCTGAATATAGCATACTAGTCATTTCTGGCCTGCCAGATCTCTCTGGATAGCTTGGCTGCCAGTCTAATGTTTACCCTTATAGGTTAAGGACCTCTGGTCTTGACTTAGAGGATTTTCTCTTTGTCTCTGAAATTTGCAAGCTTCACTAATATAAGTCGAGGTGTTGACATGTTTTTATTGATTTTGAGGGTAGTTCTCTATATGTCCTGACTTGAATGACTGTTCCCTTCCCCAGATTAGGGAAGTTCTCCACAATAATTTGCTCCCAAATAACTTGTGTCCTATTCTCTATATAATCTTGTCCTGGGAATCCCAATTTTTCTGTCTTTTTTTATTATGTTAGTCACCATACAGTACATCATTAGTTTTTGATGTAGTCTTCAGTGATTCATTATTTGCATATAATACCTAGTGCTCATTACAACATGTGCCCTCTGTAATACCCATCACCAGCAACCCCATCATCCCACCACGCTCCCTTTGAAACACTCAGATTGCTTCCCAGAGTCTGGAGTCTCTCATGGCTCTTCTCCCCCTCTGATTTCCCCCTTTCAGTTTTCACTTCCTTCCCCTAATGTCCTCCCTGTTATTCCTTATGTTCCACATATAAGTGAAACTATATAGTAATTGTGTTTCACTGTTTGACTTGTTTCACTTAGCATAGTCCCCTCCAGTTCATCTATGTCGATGCAAATGGTAGGTATTCATCCTTTCTGATGGCTGAGTAATATTCAGTTGTACATATGAACCACATCTTTTTTTGAAGGGTGTCTCAGCTGTTGAAGGGTGTCTCAGCTCCTTCCACATTTTGAATATTGTGAACATTGCTGCTATGAACATGGCAGTGCATTTGCACCTTTTCTTCACTACATCTATACCTTTGGGGTAAATACCTAGTAGTGTAATTGCTGGATCATAGGGTAGCTGTATTTTAAAATTTTGAGGAACCTCCATAATGTTTTCCAGGGTGGCTGTAGCAGCTTACATTCCCACCAACAGGGTAAGAGGGTCCCCTTTTTCCACAACCTCTCCAACATTTGTTTTTCCTGCCTTCTTAATTTTTGCCATTGTAACTAGTGTAGGGTGGTATCTCAATGTGGTTTTGATATGAATTTCTCTGATGGCAAATGATGTTGAACATTTTTTCATGTGTCTGTTAGCCATTTGTATGTCTTCTTCAGAGAAGTGTCTGTTCATGTCTTCTGTCCATTTTTTGACTTGATTATTTGTTTTTTGGGTGTTGAGTTTGAGAAGTTCTTTATGGATCTTGAATACTAGCCCTTTATCTGTAAAGTCATTTGTAAATATCTTTTACCATTCTGTGGTTGCCTCTTTGTTTTGTTGACTGTTTCCTTTGTTGTGCAGAAGCTTTTTATCTTGATGAAGTCCCAAAATTTCATTTTTGCTTTTGTTTCCTTTGCCTTTGGAGATGTGTCTTGAAAAAAGATGCTGTGGCTAATGTCAAAGAGGTAGTTGCTCAGGGTGCCTCAGTGGCTCAGTTGTTAAGCATCTGCCTTCAGCTCAGGTCATGATCCCAGGGTCCTGAGATCGAGCACCACCTCAGGCTCCCAGCTCAGCAGGAAGCCTGCTTCTCCCTCTACTCCTGCTTGTGTTCTGTCTCTTGCTGTGTCTCTCTGTCCAATAAATAAATAAAACCTTAAAAAAATGGTTGCTGCTTTTGTTCTCCTCAAGGATTTTGATGGATTCCTGTCTCACATTTATCTTTCATCCATTTTTAGTTTATCTTTGTGTGTGGTATAAGAGAATGGTCAATTTTCATTCTTCTGTATATAGCTGTCCAATTTTCCCAGCACCATTTACTGAAGAGACTGTCTTTTATCCATTGAATATTTTTTCCTGTTTTGTCAAAGAATAGTTGACCATAGAGTTGAGGGTCCATATCTGGGCTCTCTATTCTGGTCCATGAACTATATCTTTTTTTTTTTTTTTTAAGATTTTATTTATTTATTCATGAGAGACAGAGAGAGAGAGAGGCAGAGGGAGAAGCAGGCTCCCAAGGAGCAGGGAGCCCGATGTGGGACTCGATCCCAGGACCCTGGGATCATGATCTGAGCCGAAGGCAGACGCTTAACCATCTGAGCCACCCAGGCGCCCGATGAACTATATCTGTTTTTGTGCCAGTACCATGCTGTCTCAGTGATCCCTGCTTTGTAATATAGCATGAAATCAGATAACGTGATCCCCCCCCACCCAGCTTTGTTCTTCTTTTTCAACATTTGCTTGGTGATTCAGGGTCTTTTCTGCTTGCATATAAATTTTAGGATTGTTTGTTCCAGCTCTTTGAAAAAGTCCATGGTATGTTTATAGCAGTGGCGTTGAAGGTATAGATTGCTCTGGACAGCATAGACATTTTCACCATGTTTATTCTTCCAAGCCATGAGCATGGTATGTTTTTCCATCTTTTTGTGTCTTGCTCAGTTTCTTTCATAAGTGTTCTGTAGTTTTAGAGTATAGATCCTTTACCTGTTTGGTTAGGTGTATTCCTAGGTATCTTATGGTTTTAGTGCTATTGTAAATTGAATTGATTCCCTTATTACATTTTTTTTTCAGCTACATTGTTATTGTATAGAATAGCAACTGATTTCTGTGCATTGATTTTGTATCATGCCATATTACTGAGTTTTAGTAATTTGGGGGTGGAGTCTTTTGGGTTTTCCACATAAAGTATCATGTCATCTGTGAAGAGAGAGAGTTTGACTTCTTCTTTGCCAGTGCGAATGTCTTTTATTTCTTTTTTGTTGTCTGATTGCTGATGCTATGACTTCTATTACTATGATAACAATAGTGGTGAAAGTGGGCATTCCTGTCCTGTTCCTGACCTTAAGGGAAAATCTGAGAGCTTTTGAGAATGATATTCGCTGTGAGCTTTTCATATATGGATTTTATGAAATTGAGGAATGTTCTGTCTATCCCTACACTCTGAAGAATTAGTCAAGAAAGGATGCTGTATTTTGTCAAATGATTTTTCTGCATCAATTGACAGGATCATATGTTTCTTCTCTTTTCTTTTATTAATATGCTATATCAGGTTGATTGATTTACAATGTTGAACCACCTTTGCATTCCAGGAATAAATCCCACCTGCCCTTGATGGATAATACTTCTAATGTACTGTTGGATCCTGTTGGCTAGGATCTTGTTGAATATTTTGGCATCCTTGTTCATCAGGGATATTGGTCTGTGAGTCTTTGTCTGGTTTGAGGATCAGGGTAATGCTGGGCATAGAAGGAGTTTGGAAGTTTTCCTTCTGATTGTATTTTTTGAAAGACCTGCAGAAGAACGAGTACAATTTCTTCCTTAAATGTTTGGTAGAATTCCCTGGGAAGCCACTGGCCCTAGGCTTTTGTTTTTTGGGGGGTTTTTGATCACTGCTTCAATCTTGTCACTGGTTCTTGGTCTCTTCAAGTTGTCTAATTCTTCCCATTTAAATCTTGGTAGTTTTTAAGTGTCCAGGAAGGCATCCATTTCTTCCATGTTGCTTAATTTGTTGGCATATAGTTGTTGATAATAATTTCCAATAATTTTTTCTCTTTCCATGGTGTCATGATCTCTCTCCCTTCATTCATGATTTTATTAATTTGGGTCCTTCATTTTTTTTTTTTTTTTGAAAAGTCTGGACAGAGGTTTATTGATCTGAATTCTTTCAAAGAACCAGCTTCTGGTTATGTTGATCTGTTCTGCTGTTTTTCTGGTTTCTATTTCATTGAATTCTGCTCTAATCTTTATTATTTCTCTTCCCCTGCTTGGTTTAAGTTTTATTTGCTGTTCTTTGTCCAGGTACTTCAAGTGTAATGTTAGTTTGTGCAATAGGGATCTTTCTACTTTTTTGTGTGAGGCTTGGATGGCTATGTATTTCCCCCTTAGAACCACCTTTGCAGTATTCCATAGGTTTTGGCCCAGTGTTTCATTCGCATTGTTTCCATGAATTGTTTACATTTTTCTTTAATTTCCTGGTTGACCTATTCATTCTTTAGCAGGATGCTTTTTAACCTCCAAGTGTTTGAATTCCTTCCAAATTTTTTCTTGTGATTGAGTTCCAGTTTCAAAGCATTGTGGTTTGCTATCATGTGGGGGATACTCACAGTCTTTTGCTATCAGTTGAGACCTGATTTCTGAACCAGAATGTGGTCTAATCTGGAGAAAGCTCCATGTGCGCTCAAGAAGAATGAGTATTCTGTTGTTTTAGGGTGGACTGTACTGTATATATCTATGAGGTCCAGTGTGTCATTCAAACCTCTTGTTTCTTTGTTGATTTTCTGCTTAGATGATCTGTCCATTGCTGAGAATGGAGTATTGAGGTCTTCTACAATTAACGTATTCTTATCAATATGACTCTTTATTTTGGTTAACAGTTGGCTTATGTAGATGGCTGCTCCCATATTGGGGGTGTAGATAATTACAATTGTTAGATCTTCTTGAATAGACCCTTTATGAATGTTATAGTGTCCTTCTGTGTCTCTAACTACAATCTTTACCTTAAAATCTAAATTGTCTGATATAAGAATTGCTACCCCAGCTTTCTTTTGAGGTCTACTGGTATGGAAGATGGATCTCCTTGCTTCACTTTCAGTGTGGATGTATCTTTAGGTTCAAAATGAGTCTCTTGTAGACAGTGTATAGATGGGTCTTGTCCTTTTATCCAATCTGCAACCCTGTACCATTTTATGGGAGCATTTAGGCCATTCACGTTAAGAGTGATTATTGAAAGATATGAATTAATTGTCATCAAGTTGCCTGTGAAGACTTTGTTTTTATACATTGTCCCTGTAAATTTCTGTTGTAGATATCTCTTGGGGTCTTTCTCCCTTTATAGAACCCCCCTTAATATTTCTTGCAGGGCCGGCTTAGTGGTCACATATTCTTTCAGCTTCTGCCGTTCTTGTAAGCTCTGCATCTCTCCATCCATTCTAAATGACAGCCTTGCTGAATAAAGTGTTCTTGGCTCCATGTTCTTCTCATTTAGTACCCTGAATATGTCTTGCCAGGCCTTTCCGCTTGCCAGGTCTCTGTGGGTAGGTCTGACGTTATTCTGATGTTCCTCCCTCTGCATGTAAGGAATCTCTTCCCCCTAACTGCCCTTAAGATGGTTTCCTTTGTTCTAAAATTTGCGACTTTTACTATTACATGCTGGGCTGTTGGCCTGTTTTCCTTGATCTTGGGAGTGGTCCTCTCTGCCTCTAGGTCATAAATGTTTGTTTCATTCCCCAGATTAGGGATGTTTTCAGCTACGATTTGCTAAAGTATATCTTCTAGTCCTCTCTCTCTCTCCAGCCCCTCAGGGATTCCAATAATTCTGACATTGGAATGTTTCATGGTGTCACTTATTTCTCTGATTCTATTTTCATGGATTTTTAGTTGTTTTTGCCTGGCCTTCTCTTTTCCCTTTTTAGCTATTAAATTGTCTTCCAGGTCACTAATTTGTTCTTCTGCCTTACTTACCCTAGCTGTTAGATTATCTAGATTAGATTGGATCTCACTGATAGCATTTTTAAGTTCTGCCAATACAGCTTTTGTTTCTGCCCTTAGAGACTCTATGTTGTCATTCATTGATTTCTCCATTCTAGCTATTTTCTTCAAAGTTGCTACCTTGAGTTCCATCTCTGACATCTCGGTTATATCTGAATCCATTTGTAAATCTGTGGCATAAGTCATAATCTCTGAGTCTTCCCTATTTTAAGGATTCCTCTTCCTAGTCATTCTGTTGAGGGGTGGTTGAGGGAATGTATAGAGTCCAAATTATTGACCAGAACCCAAGCAATATGTACCTGTTTTCTAGGGACCTTAGAGTTGCTGGCCTCTTGTTTCCTAGGCTGTCTTCTGGGGAGGGCCCTGCCATGCTGTTACTCAGACAACCCTATTTGTGCAGAGTTGCCCTGCTCCCTGTGGCAGGGGATGGTCTCAGTGGAAACCGGTTTTGGGGGCTTTTGTTCTCTGGCAGCTTTCCCTGGCAGCTTTCCACGTGTTTTCATAGAGTCAGAGCAGAAGAGACCATTTCCAACCCTCTGCCTCAGAGCAGAGAGACCACAATCTGTTCTTCAGTGAGCTCTCCAGGCCACACTGTCTCCCTTTCTGTCCGTGCTGCTATAAACTGCAGCGTCCTGGGTTGTGCGCCCCTCCGAAGCGCTCCCAGCCCTGCCTCCAGGTCGGGGCATGTCTCTGCCCTTTGTGCTTCTAAAACTGACAGCCACTCCCGATTCGCGCAGGTGCAACTCCGCCGCTTGGAGTTTCCACCCCTGGGTGTTGTAGTTCACCCGCACGACCCCAGCGCACTGGGTTTTCATCTCGGAGGCTGCAGTTCGCGTGCACGTGACCGTCGCTCCAGTTTCTGTCCAGGGGCGCTCCAGTTCGCCTGTGTGCGACCCCACCAGCCTGGTTTTCCCACTCGAGGGCTGCCCTAAAGTTCTTTCCCGATGCTACCAGTCTGCGAGTCTGTGCCCCATCCACAGCGCGTGAGGCTGTCATTCACTGGTGGTGTATGATCCCCATGTCCAGGCACCCTTCCACCGCCATTTACCCTCCAATATCTGCCCGCAGAATCATGGCTCTCCGCTTCATACCTCAAAACCAACTGCCTGCGATATTCTGTTTGTAGAGATCCAGATCTTCTTACATCTCAGGCTGGTTTCATGGGTGCTCAGAGTGTTCTGGTAGTTATCCAGCTCAATTCCAGGGACCAGTTAAAATAGGGTCCCTTACTCCTCCGCCATCTTTCCCTTCCTCCCAGGAATGTCACTTTTTAACCACAGCTTCAGTGATTCTCCTGCAGGTGGTTTCACGGACTGTGGTTTGAGAAACAGACCCAGAGGAAGGTGCAGTAGGGATGAGGAAAGATGGGGACAGTAAGCAACACTTACTCTATAGTTGGGGTTTCATCCTGTCTCTTTTGATTGGGATATTTAGTCCTTACAGAGTAATTATTGAAAGATAGGAATTTGATGCCATTGTTCCCTGCAGAGTTGGTGTTTCTGGTGATTTTCACTGGTCCTTTCTAGTGTTTGTTGCTTTTGGTCATTTTTTCTTCACTCAAAGAGTTCCCCTTTAATTTCTTGCAGGGCTGGTTTAGGGGTCACAAACTCCCATAGTTTTTGTTTGTCAGGAAACTATTTCTCCATTCTTCAGAATAAAAGCCTTGCTGAATACAGTATTATTGGCTGCATGTTTTTCCCAGTCAGCACATTGAATATATCCTGCCACTCTCTTCTCGCATGCTAAATTTATGTGGAGAGTTCTGCTGTGAACCTGATTTGCCTTCCATTGTATGTTAGGAACTGTTTTTTCCCTTGCTCCTTTCAGGATTCTTTCCTTGTCTGTGTATTTTCTGATTTTGACTTTGATATGCCTTGGCAGTGGTTGGCTTTTGAGAATTTAATGAGAGTTCTATGTGTGTGGTGAATTTTGATGTTTGTGTCCTTCTCCAGATTAGGGAAGTTTTCAGCTATAATTTGCTCAAAACATTCTGCCCCTTTATCTCTCTCTTCATCTTCTGGGACTCCTGTGATACGAATGTTATTACATTTTAATTAGTTGCTGAGTTCCCTAAGTCTGCTTTTGTGATCCTACCTTGTGATCCTACCTTCCTTCCTTTATTCTTTTCAACTTCATTATTTTCCTTAATTTTTCTTCTAGATCACTTATTTACTCTTCTACTTCATTCATGCTCATTTTTATGGCCTCCACTGGGGACTGCCTCTTGATTAAAACATTTTTAATCCCAGCCAGACTAGATTTGAGTTCATTTTTCTCTACAGTGAGGGCTCTCTAGTGTCTTCTATGCCTTTTTCAAGCCTAGTTAGTATCCTTATAATTGTTATTAAATTCTAGTTCAGACATCTTTCTTATATCTGTATTGATTAAATACCTGCCTGTGAGGACAACCCCTATTCTTTCCTTTGGGGTGAAAAAAAATCATATTGTAAACCCTCTAACCACAAATCTCAAGAATTGTGATTTACTACCTACCCAATCAAAAATGTCTCTAGGGGCAATGGGTGATTCATTCAGTTAAGTGTCTGCCTTCGGCTCAGGTCATGATCTCAGGGTCCTGGGATTGAGCCCCACATTGGGCTCCCTGCTCTGTGGGAAGCCTGCTTCTCCCTCTCCCACTCCTCCTGCTTGTGTTCCCTCTCTCACTGTGTCTCTCTCTGTCAAATAAATAAATAAAATCTTTAAAAAAAAAGAATCTAGATTGAAGGAACATAAAATAATAAAATAAAATAATAAAAATTTAAAATAAAATATAAAATAATAAAATTAAAAATGAAATAAAATAATAAAATAAATAAAATAAAATTGAAAATAAACAAAAAATAAAATTTATAAGATATATTTATGTATAAATAAAAAATAATAAAGGAATGAAAAAATAAAAATAAATGGAAATATAATAATAAAATAAAGAATAAAAATAAGGAAGCTAGATCCTATTTCCCCTAGCTCTGAAACTTTGCAGCACTCTATGATCAGTAGACTTGGTGTGACAGAGTTGTTTGTGCTGATCTTCTGGGGGAGGGGCCTGCTACACTGATTCTCAGGTGACTTATTTCAGTGGAAAAGCGCCTCCGTGGTGCAGGGTGATGTACAAAATAAGTTTTAAGTTTAATGTAGTAACATTTGTCTCTTCTGCTTTTACCCTGTACCTTTTGCCAAATCCAGGGTCTTGAAGCTTTCCCTCTGTTTTCCTCTAGGAGTTTTTGTTTGTATGTTTGTTTGTCTTTGGTTTGTTTTCTGGTTTTAATTCAATATAAGGTAATTTTTGTGTGGGGGTTAAGATAAATGTTTAATTTTATTCTTTTGCATGTGAATATCTAGTTTCCCGAAGCATTTTTTTTAATTAACTTCTAGTTCCAGTTAGTTAACATATAGTGTAATAATAGTTTCAGGTATACAATATATTAATTCAGCACTTCCATACAATACCCTGTGCTCATCCCAGCAAGCGTGCTCTTTAATGCCCATCACCAATCCCCCCAAACCTGTCTCTAGTAACCATCAGTTTATTCTCTGTAGTTCAGAGTCTATTTCTTGGTTTACCTCTCTCTCTTTTTATTTTACTTGTTTCTTTTGTTTCTTACATTCCACAAGTGAGTGAAATCTATGATATTTGTCTCACTCCATAAATGTTGCAAATGTCAAGATTTTATTTTTTTATTTTTTTGCTAAATAATACTTCTGTTTGTGTGTGTGTGTCATATCTTCTCTATCCATTCATGTATCCATGGACACTTGGGTGGCTTTGGTTATTGGGTGGCTTTGGTTATGCCTTCAAAAAGTATAGATACATGAGTCTCTGTGAGTTGGTGTTTTTGCATTTGGGGGTAAATACCAAATGTCAGATCATAGGGTAGTTCAACTGTTAACGTTTTAAGGAGTTTCCATACTGTTTCAGAAACCTCCATACTGTTTTCCAGAGTGGCTGCATCAGTTTACATTCCCACCAACAATGCAAGAGGGTTTCCCTTTCTCCATTCCCACCAACAATGCAAGAGGGTTTCCCTTTTTCCACATCCTTGCAGCAGCTACTATTTCTTGTGTTATTAATTTTAGCCATTCTTACAGGTGTGAGGTGATATCTCATTGTAGTTTTAATATACATTTCCCTGATGATGAGTGATGTTGAGCATCTTTTTATGTGTCTGTTGGCCAACTGTATGTCTTCCTTAGAAATGTCTGTTTGTGTCTTTTGCCCATTTTTGGCTGTGTTTTTTGTTGTTGTTTGTTTTCTGGGTATTGGCTTATCTTCTTATCTTAACTTGTTTGTTTTCTGGGTATTGACTAACCCTTATCAGATATGCCACTTGCAAATAGATTGTCTTTCCCTATTTGATAGGTTGACTTTTGATTTTATTGATAGTTTCCTTGTGCAGAAGGCTTTTTTAAGACACTTTTGATGAAGTATCAATGGTTTATTTTTGCTTTTGTTTTCCTTGAATCAGGAGAGATATCTGGAAAGCCTGTGCTCTCTTATAGGATTTTTATGGTTTCTCATTTCACATTTAGGTCTTTAATCTGTTTTTAATTTATTTTTGTGTGTTGGGCAAGAAAATGGTTCATAAAAACAATGTCTCGGTTTTATTCTTCTGCAAGTAGCTGGCCAGTTTTCCTAACACAATTTATTGAAGAGACTGTCTTTTTTCCATTGCACATTCTTGCTTCCTTTGTTGAAGATTAATTGACCCATAGTTGTGGATTTATTTCTGAGCTCTCTCTTCTTTTCCATTGATTTGTGTGTTTGTTTTTTTAAGTGGGCACCACATCCAATGTGGGCTTCAACTCACTCAGTGCTTGAGCTCACAATCTTTGGTCAAGAATTAGGCTGAGATCAAGAATTGGAACTCAACAGACTGAGCCATCCAGGTGTCCCTGTGTGTCTATTTTTGTGTCATTTCCTTACTGTATTGATTATTACACCTTTGTAATATAACCTAAAGTCTGGAATTGTGATA
>NW_023270072.1:0-18677 GCF_011800145.1 Mirounga leonina
AGAATTAATAAGGGAAATAGAATCCACAGAACTTTCTGACTAACTGGATATGGGAAATAAAGAAGAATCAGGATTCCAGTATGAGTCCCAAATTTCAGAATAAGATTTGGGAATGCATGCATTGAGCTAAAAAACAAAACAAAAACAAAAACAAACAAAACAACAACAAGAGGAGGGATGATGAGTTGAATTTGAGGAGCTGAGTTTGAAGAGCCTATGGGACATTCAGATGGAGTTGACTAGTTAGAGGGAGATCTGATCAGAGAGATAAATCTGATAGCTGTTTCTTTAGGTTTAATTGAGCTGTTCAAAGGAAACTATGAAGAACTGTAAAGACACAAAGATCAGCAGGCCAAAGAAAGAACTATTTATGAAGAAGAAAAAAGGCAGGAAAAAAAGAGTAAAACAGAGAGAGAGCAAGGTGAATCGTGTCCAGTACCCTGGGTTGAGTACACTAAGCCCACAGTGTCGAGAGGTCATTGACAACCTTAGCAAGAGCAGTTTTAGTGGAATGGTGAGGGCAGAAGTCCGATGGCAGCGGGCTGAGAAGGGAGTGGGAGTTACAGAAGAGATGGCAATGACCACAGAAAGTTCTTCCAAAGAGTTGAAGCTAGAAAGAGACATGAGGTCCAGGGACTTTTTAAAATTGTGGTGAAATACACGATACAGAAAAATTTACCCCCTCAACCATTTCTAAGTATACAGTTCAATAGTGCGAAGTATATCCATATTGCTGTGAGACAGAACTAGTTCCTCTTGCAAAACAGAAAAGCTGCACCCACTGAAAACGACTTCCCATTTCCCCCTCCCCCCCAACCCCTGGCAACGACCACCTATCTGATTCTATGAGTTTGACTCCTTTAGATACCTCATGTAAGTGCAATGATATAGTATTTGTCTTTTTGTGACTGGCTTGTTTCACTCAGTATAATGTCCTCAAGGTTCATCCATGTTGTTGCCAGGGGACAGTATTGCCTTTGTTTTTAAGACTGAATAATATTCCATTGTGTATATATATATATATACACATATATATATACACACACACACACACACACATACACACACCACATTTTGTTTATCCATTCACCCGTCGATGAGTATTTGGGTTGCTTCCACCTTTTGGCTATCATGAGTAATGTTGCTATGAACATGGGTGTGAAAATAGCACTTTGACACCCTGTTTTCAATTCTTTGGGATTTACACCCAGAAGTGAGATTATATTTTTTAATTTTCTGAGGAAGCTCAGGGACTTTTTAAAATTATTATTTTAGGTTTAGAGAGACTTAAATGTGCTTGCTGGGGAATTGGCCTTATAGAAAAGACTGTCCTGGAGGGTGAGCTGGGTGTATGTCCAGAGAAACTGAATGAAGACAGGTAGCAGAAAGAGGAAATTGAGGTGTTCCCTCCAGAAGCGTTCTGTTTTCTCTATGAAGCATGAGAAGGCAGCTGAGAGCAAGAGGGAATGTGTTAAAAGTCTTGTCCTGAGAAGAGTGTCTTAGAAGTCCTGCACAGCAGCTCAGAGGAAAGGGAGAACCGATCTAAAGGAGATGGAGGGACGTTTTCAGGGAATAGCTAAAACTAGAGGACATGATTCTGCAAGGATAGCAGTCTGTACGTAACCCAGAGGTTTGAATGTAAGATGGGTCATCCGCACGGATGCTGGACGTTAGTGAATGTGGAGGCCTGACCAGGAGGTCAGTAGACAACAGTAAAGTGGAAGGGTAGGCTCACGATGATGGCCAAATCTGTACATAACAACCGAATAGGAATAGAATCTTAAGAAACACAACTGACCTTTTACCTGAGAAAGCACTTACGTAATTCGCTTTATCTAATACTTTGGGCACATTACTTGCCTTTAAATTAAAAAAAAAACTTATTATTATTATTATGTATACTATGCACATGGTTTGTTAGAATTATTTTACTTTTTTTTTAACCAGGGAACTTCTCGCTGCTCAAATATTCACAGCCTTAGATACTCTCACGGAGCAGGAATTGGGGTCCTCACAAGATTGGAAGATCGGTACCCTCAAACAGCAGGAGACAAAACTGTCATCCAGAGCCTTTCCCGTTGCCAGGCCAGGCAGAGCTATCAAAATAAGCATCGGCCTTTGCACTCACACCTATTGTTTCAGATGGACTCAAGGCAGCTGGCTATTAAAATAAGGGAAAGAGGAGTGGGCCAGGAACAAAAGATAGTACCTAAGAGGGGAGAGTTGGTGGACTTTAAGAACTATATTGAAGAGGGTTGCCTGAGTGGCTCAGTCATTAAGCGTCTGCCTTCAGGTCAGGTCATGATCCCAGGGTCCTGGGATCGAGCCCCACATCGGGCTCCCTACTCAGCGGGAAGCCTGCTTCTCCCTCTCCCACTCCCCCTGCTTGTGTTCCCTCTCTCGCTGTGTCTCTCTCTCAAATAAATAAATAAAATCTTTAAAAAAAAAAAAAAAAGAACTATATTGAAGAAAGACCTTTTGGTGTGGGGTAAGAAAAATGGAGATGGAAGTTCAACTGGGATGATTCTCTTTTCTGGAAGGGCACCACTGAGTTGACCTTCAGCTTCCTTCTAAGACAGGTAATGTGGACATGCCATGGGTAGAGCCAAAGGCATCACCAGTCCTGATTAAGGTGCTGAGGTATCGGTAATGTCAGGGATGACAGGGGTGTGGAGGAAATGAAAGCTATAATTGCTGGAGCTACGGTGCCATAGGGTAGGAAGAAGGCATCTTACCTGTAAGGAAAGCATCTTCGGTTTTCAAATATGTTTGTCATTGGCAAGGCAGTTGGGTGAGTGCTGCTATTTGCAGGTGGTAAAGCCATGTAGAAACTCCTTAAAAATATGGATCACGTGGTCTTGGTGGCTGTCGGATTAGATGGGAAGACAAACTCGAAGGACCTTGCAACTGGTCATTAAAAGTTGGGAGGAAAAATAGGAGTATGGTCAGAAACCATGTAAGTTAGTCTACCGTGAAAATATAAAATCTGGATAATAAAAGTGTTTTCTGTGATAGGTGTGGTTCATAATACCCACAGGGGTTGACTCATCTTATAGTAAGTGTGTTTCATGCCAAGACAGGATGTTAGAGATGACATCTTGAGTGACTGAGTCCACAGGGTGTGTTCTATGGTCAGGAGGGAGTGCAACAGTGACACCAGGATGCTGTCCCAGATTGGAACTTGTCCCAGAAACCTAACTGTAACACAGCCTCAAAATACATAAAGCAAAAATTGAAAGAATTACAAGCAGAAATGGACAAATCCAGTAAAATAGTGGAATATTTTAACATGTCTCTCAGCGGTTAACTGTTCAAACAGCCAATAACTTAATAAGAATTTAGTAGAAGTTTTGAACATGTGAACAAACTTGACTTAATGGATAAATTCTGAGCCCTGAACCCAACAATTCTGTAATACACGTTACTGTCAAACATCTGTGCAACCGGTATAATAAATGTATTGTTGGGGGTGCCTGGGTGGTGGCTCAGTCCATTCAGCATCTGACTTTGGCTCAGGTCATGATCTCAGGGTCCTAGAATGGAGCCCCGCATCGGGCTCCACACTCAGCGGGGAGTCTGCTTCTCTCTCTCCCTCTCCCTCTTCCCCTCTCCCTGCTCATGCCCCCCCCCCAAATAAATAGTCTTAAATAAATAAAGTCTTAAACAAATAAATATATTAACATGTGGCAAAGTGCATCTCATTAAAAAAAAAAAAAAAAGGAACGAAGAGTCCAATTCATGCAGACGGGCTAGAAGCCATAAATGGTATGAGGTAGGGTGTCCTGGGACAATGAGGTCACTGAGATATGAAACAGGAATCGAGCAGCTAAATAGGCAGATAGTATTCAGGGGTGTGGTTCTCATGGACTGTTTGGCTATTGGACTAAAGACAGGAAAGCAAATTCGACTGACCTCGAAACTTGTGACTAAAAGTTGAGAGGGAAAAAAACAAAAACAAAAACAAAAACAACCGGGGCTGTGGTCAGAAATCACGTGAGAGAGTGTTCCGTGAAAACAGAAAACCTGATTTACAAAATGTAGCAAGGGCCAGGTAAAAGAGATGGTTGGTGCCATCTTGCTGAAGCTGTCGCATGTGAGTGGGGTGATCATATTCCAGGACTGTTTTGTGGTCGGGAGGAAGTACACCGGCCCCTTAAGATGCCGTCCTGGCCATCTGACACAGTTGTTACAGGAGGTGACGCCCAAGGCACTGCGTTCCTTTTGTTCCTTTTGACACAGGGACTCACAAGTCCCTGAAAATCTTGCTCTGTCTTGGGTTGCAGTGGCCAGAAAGGGTTGACATCGTGACATCGACACCACCACTACCTCTCCCTCACTGAAACACAGGTGCAACCATTCACTAGCCTCCATAAGTCCCTCTCAGCTTTGTGTCATGTCCACAGTCTCACCTCCATCCTGCCCCCTTACCATCAAAAGTAGCTCTAGTGTTCCCAGGGTTGCTGTGATAAGATAGTGCTGCGAGGCTGGCCATGGACTCCAGCTACTGCTCTTTGGTTGCTGATGAACAGATTTGCTTCTCAGGAAGGAAAACTCAAGAAACACCATGTAATATCCATAATACCAATCAGTGATGAACTTGGACCTTGAATCAAGTCTTAATTCCTCCATCTACTGTTTTTGTACAGGGTCCCTCTCCCTCCCCCTCTCCCTCCCTCCCTCTTTCTCTTTTTCAAATATTAAATGAAGCAGCATACTCAACTTGTAGCGTTATTCTGAGATGAATGATGTAGTGTGAAACCTGATTTAGAAAAGCTGCTCAGTTCATGAAAACTATGATTTATTTACTATTAATCAGTAGCTGTATGAAGAAAGGAGGGGCTGCTCCCTGCTGCCACCAGCAGCACAACTTAAAGTCAGAAGGCCTGCACGATCCCTGAATACTATACCAGGGACCAAGAGACAATTCAGGCTCCTTGTCCAGAAACAACAACAACAACAACAAGGGACAAACTGAAAGTGAAGCCGACACATCAGCAGATGTTTGATCATTCTACCCTAAAGAAACTCTGGCTAATTTGATTGAGTTCTGAGTCTGTTTTGCAGTAGTTGACCAACCACCTATGAGACTAGCCAAGACTGGAACTAAATCGGGAAGAATTCTTGCAGCTGCGTGGAAGGGACCAAGAGTGAACGAGAGTAACCTCTGTGACGACGCACCCCGAGACCTCTCCCGTTCATCATGCTTGTGCCACCATTTTCTGAACATGGGTCCCATGAAGAGGCATGATTCTCCAGTGCACATGCTCAGAAAGGAGGACACCTCCCTTTGTCCCTATGTGCAGTCAGGATATTCCATTCCACCCTCCATACCCCTTGACATGCTGACCCTCTTTGTCTTCCTAATTTTTCACAGGCAGTAGATACCTCATGAAATTTTTCATTCAATCTCCAGTATTTGTTGATAACCTACTCAGAGGTGTGCCCATATGTGGCTAAGCCCTAGGGATATAAGAGTGAATAATGCAGGGTACCTTCTCACAAGGCACTCATCCTAGTGAGAGATATGGTTACATGGAAACTGATCACTAAAAAAAAAAAAAAAAAGATAGTAGTGATTGGAATGATAGAGATTCCATGGAGTAATACAGCGGCTGACCTGTATTAGAGGAGTTCCATGGTTATTTGTTGGATGAATGGATCGATAACAATACATCCAGGGCATTATGGGAAGACAGAGAAGGGTTCTGAGCTATCCTTGGGGGATGGTGGAATCAGCTCAACTGAAGTGAACACATTTGGGGCTAAGTTCCGAGCTTCTCCTTTTTTTATTATTATTTTTTAATTAATTATTTTTTTAAGATCTTATTTATTTGACAGAGAGAGACACAGCGAGAGAGGGAACACAAGCAGAGGGAGTGGGAGAGGGAGAAGCAGGCTTCCCGTGGAGCAGGGAGCCCCATGTGGGGCTCGATCCCAGGACCCTGGGATCATGACCCCAGCCGAAGGCAGACGCTTAACAACTGAACCACACAGGCGCCCCACGTTGGGAGCTTCTGATGCATTAAGTTTCCAAGAAAATTCTGGGAATGTTGATTTAATATTGTTCATGAATAAGGGTAAGGAAATAATCATTCTGTGAACTGCAGAATCTGGATCACATGGGACTCAGACTGCCCCATACCAGTCAGTGTGTGTGTGTGTGTGTGTGCGCGCGCGCGTGTGTGTGTGCGCACGCATGTGTGTGTGTGTGTCTGTGAGTAGATGTTTAAGAGAGAAGGTGCCTCCCTTCAAAGGGATTTGAAATCAGGTCAGATGTAAAAATCACCTCCTCCTTGGAAATTACCAACCTTATTCCCCTCTTCAGTCTCAGGGCCATGATGGTTTGTGGTTAATGTATGTCATCTTGTATTTCAGAGGCACCTGAATTTTCTTATCTGTGTGACATTAGGCAGGTTTCTAAAGCTCACAGAGCCTTGGTTTCCTCACTTCAAAAGTGGAGCCAAACTATGGAGAGAGCCAAGACGTCCATCAACAGATGAATGGATAAAGAAGATGTGGTATATATATATACAATGAAATATTATGCAGCCATCAAAAAAAAAAAAACCCGAAATCTTGTCATTTGCAACAACGTGTGGATGGAACTAGAGGGTATTATGCTGAGCGAAATAAGTCAATCAGAGAAAGACATGTATCATATGATCTCACTGATATGAGGAATTCTTAATCTCAGGAAACAAACTGAGGGATTCTGGAGTGGTGGGGGGGAGGGATGGGGTAGCTGGGTGATGGACATTGGGGAGGGTATGTGCTATGGTGAGCGCTGTGAATTGTGTAAGACTGATGAATCACAGACCTGTACCTCTGAAACAATACATTGTATGTTGAAGAAGAAGAAGAAGAAGAAGGAGGAGGAGGAGGAGGAGGAGGAGGAGGAGGAGGAGGAGGAGAAGAAGGAGAAATAGTAGGAAGGGAAAAATGAAGAGGGGGAAATCGGAGGAGGAGATGAACCACGAGAGACTATGGACTCTGAGAAACAAACTGAGGGTTCTAGGGGGGAGGGGGGTGGGGGGATGGGTTAGCCTGGTGGTGGGTATTAAAGAGGGCACGTAGTGAATGAAGCACTGGGTGTTATACGCAAACAATGACTCATGGAACACTACCTCAAAAACTAATGATGTAATGTATGGTGATTGACATAACATAATAAAATTAAATTTAAAAAAGTGGAGGTAATAGTCACACTTGCTTCGCTTGGTTGTTTTGATGATGGCATTACATAATGAGTGAACATAGGAACTCTTAGCACAAGGCCTGGAGCCTAGTAAATGCTCAGTAAATTCTTAATCATTCAGAATGCCATGGACTTTCCAGACATAGCTCAGACTGACGCTCTGAGATTCTTTTTTTTTTTTTTTTCTTGGCAAAGTTTCCTTTGTTCCACACCTGCTACCAGAGAGGGAAGCCTGGGGCAATGAAGGGGAGAAATAGGCACAAGTTAGGCATGGTACTTGTGGGTCTAGCTGCAACTTCCTGGTGCTACGGTGAACTAGGGCTGTCACATTGGTTGGGCGTAGACCCCAGTCATGCCTGTCTTGCTGCAGTGGGTCATAACTTTTCCTCAAGGGAAGCTCTGAAAGCTTCACTAAGCAAGCACAATACCAGAATGTTATCATCAGGACTTTGGGCTTTAGAGGCAGCAGCCATGGGTTTCAAAAAGAAAACTGAACTAAGCCCATGGCTGGTCTCTATACATAGTCACTTTTTTCTCTTTCCCTTCTTTCCTTCCTTTGTCTGTATCCTCTGTGTGTGTGTCTCTGTCTCTCTGTTTCTCTCTCCCTCCTCCCTCCCTCTCTCTGCTCCTCTACCTCTGCTCCTTCTTTCCTTTTTTGCTTTCTTATAATCACAGAACATTCTTTATAGAAACATAAAACAGTTTCTAATGGTATTACCACTTGATAATCCAAGCCCCATCTCTAAATTTTCTCAGCTAGAAATGTGGTAAAGTTTTTGTTTCAGTTGTGTGTGTGTGTGTGTGTGTGTGTGTGTTTCCCTAAATGATCAGAACAATTTGGTCATTTAGGACTTGGATCAATTCTTTACTCAGAGCCCTCTGAAGCCTGCCCCATGCCCATGTTTCAGATCTCCTTTGTCATTCCATTTCATTCCATTCCATTCCATTCTTGGGTGAGGATAAGGAATCTTATGTCAGGATATACCATCAAGCCTGTCCATGCCCAAGCCTGGTGATAACCTCAGTGGCCATCACACACCCTGGCTGGAGCGGCTGAATACGTTGATGCAGAGCTTGCTAGGAGTTCTGGAGCATCCAGAGAAGAGGCAGGGATGAGATTGGTGGTGAGCCTGTTCTGCTGACCTGGTGTTAACCCTGTTTTTATTCAGCCACATCTACAAAAGATTCTGGGGCTCTGGACCCAGGTATCACCAGCAGATTTCTCTGAGAGTGGCTCCTGTGGGGCTTGCTGGCACAGGGGCATCCTGTGGTCTGACCACAGGCCCACCAGTTGCACATGGTGGTCACCCACCATGAAAGGGAGCCGTTTGGCCTGTGCTGAGTGATTGGCACTGCTTCATAACTCTTGTTATGGAAACAACTCTTTCAGTTTTTACTCTCAGCCCCTCATTGGATTCCTAGCTGATCCCATGGGAACTGGGCCAGGGGACAAACCTGAGTAAGGCATAGCACCACTTCCCTCAAACAGCCACAGTGCTGTTAGTGGCCCAGGCCAGACTTCCTGGTTCTCTGTTCCTTAGGATGTCATTTCCTAGTATCCTTTTCCGTCCCTAAACCAAATAGTCCTCTGATAGAAAAAGAAATGATATCTCACTGTGACTAAATTTCTTTTTTTTTTGTTTTGTTTTTATTGCCTAACCGAAAAACAGACTCTTAACTGTAAAGAACAAGCTGATGGTTACCAGAAGGGAGGTGGGGGGTGTGGGGGTGGGTGGGTTAAATGAGTGATGGGTAGGGCGCCTGGGTGGCTCAGATGGTTAAGCGTCTGCCTTCGGCTCAGGTCATGATCTCAGGGTCCTGGGATCGAGTCCCGCATCGGGTTCCTGCTCAGTGCAGAGCCTGCTTCTCCCTCTCCCTCTGCCACTCCCTCTGCTTGTGCTCTTCTATCTCTCTGTCAAATAAATAAATAAAAATCTTTAAAAAAAATATGAGTGATGGGTATTAACAAGGGCACTTGTTGTGATGAGCACTGGGTGTTGTATGAGAGGGCTGAACCACAATATTGGACACCTGAAACTAGTATTACACTGCATGTCCACTCACCGGAATTTAAATGAAAACTTTAAAAAAATAAATAATTTTTTTTAATTTTTTTTTTTTTTATTGCCTGACTAATGTTGGGGTAAGTGTCTTTTTCCCGTGAAGGATGGGTGTGTGGCCAGGGGGCAGGAAGGCCGTTTCTGCAGATCTTTACACGTGCTCAGCAATGTCTGGAGTGCAGCAGGGGACACCACTGAATCTCATGGTAGTGGGTTACAGTCTACATTATCTTACTCCCATAGGAAAGAGACCAGTGGGGAGTAAATTAAGAACAAAGAGTGGTTATACATTGGTTGTGGAATTATGGTTGATCTTTTAATTCATTCTGCTAACTTTCCCCAACTTTCCAAGTTTTCTCTGGTGAGGATGTCAAGTCCACATGGTGGGTTCAACACAAGAACAAGATCTGGAAGGAAGGGCTGGCACTGCTGGTCAGAGAAGACTGAGTGAACTAGCTCCAGAGGCATTGCCTGAGGCCATTCCCTGAGGTGAAAGGAAGCAAGAGAGAGAAACCTCTGGGCCTTGACCCTGAACCGTCACGTAATAATTCATGACCCTCAAACTATTTGTGCCCCACTGGCTTTCCTGTGCACCTCCAAATTGATGAAATCCCATACCATGGATTTCCAGAGGCCTGGATTTCCAAGGATTCGCTCATTAGAATGTTTTGACCTATTGGAAGTGCCACAGTGCCATTGAAAGTCTAGCCTCTCTCTCTCTCTCTCTCTTTTTTTTAAGATTTTATTTATTTATTTGACAGAGACAGAGACAGCGACGGCGGGAACACAAGCAGGGGGAGTGAGAGAGGGAGAAGCAGGCTTCCCGCTGAGCAGGGAGCCCGATGTGGGGCTCGATCCCAGGACTCTGGGATCATGACCTGAGCCGAAGGCAGCCGCTTAACAAGACTGAGCCACCCAGGTGCCCCGAAAGTCTAGCCTCTCTTGTATTGCATATACTCCACTTCCCCATCCTGGGTTAGCAGTGCACGTTGTGGGAAATTATCCAAGTAGGGAGGGGACGGTCGTACCGGATGGGCTGGAGGAGGGAGCCTTGGAAGTTCGGTGGACTCACATGGACAGAAAAAGCCAGAGATAAATGACCATAAGGATGATGATTGTTGTTGTCTAGTGAGGCCCCAGTAAATAGGCTCAGAGTTTCTTTTTCTGGCAGGCAATGTGGATGCGCTAAGATGGAAGGTAGTTGTCATCACCAATCTAACGGTCTCGGTGGTGTGGCTGGTGACCGTATTTCTTCTCAGAGGGTGAGCTGTAGAACAAGAATTTAGCATTGACCAGACAGGTACACCAGCGACGCTATTGGTGGAAAGTGTAGCGATCTATATATATCTATATCTATATCTTCTATATATATAACGTGTATATATATATATATATATATATATATACACGTTAAAGCACATGTGAAGATCTGCAGAAATGCATAACATGTAATTTAGATATAGATAGATAGATAGGATATGACTGACAGATAAGCTTCATTCAAATGTTGGCATGAACAAGGCATAAGCAGGCTTGGAGAGCCATCATGCTTCGCCATCAAAAGCTGGGTTAAAAAAAAAAAAAAAAAAGTCTACGGCTGTGGTCACACATCATGGGGTTCAATCACCCCAGAAACAGAAGATTTTATTAAAAGCATAAGCTGGCTCCAGTTTGACTAGGGTAGAGTGCGTGAAGGGAAGAGGAGGCCAGAGAATTAGCCAGGAATTAAATCTGGTAGAGTCTTTCCAGGCCAAGGACTGGGCTTTTACTCTGGGTGAGATCAGAAGCCATTGGCAGGCTTTGAGCTGAGGAATCACACAGCTTACAAAGTACATCAATGCCAAAGAAAATCAGAGTTTTAATAGATATATTGGGTGAGGAAATCAAGGCCAAATTAAAATGTGAAAGTCTAATCAGATGACTGATCTGAACACAAAGCACATGCCATGAGGTCCTACACATTTACTGCCAGTTGGCCGGAGATGTCGATCTACGTTTTCAAGCTGCCTAAATGGAAAGAGGGAACCGTGATCGCCAGCAGGAGTCACGGTATCCCTGAGGTCAAACCTGCATGACCGCACAGAAGGAATGACCATGCTTTTCCCTGAGGTAGGTTTCTCCCATAAGTCATCCTAGGGAGGTTGCTGTGTAGTGAGTGAACTTCCTCTTCAACATTTTCCTAACACCAGGTACAGCAACGACATTCATGGAGATATTCTTTACAACACTCTCAGTGTGGGTACAGTTGAGCAAAAGTAGTTTGTTTCCTTACCCTCACCACCACTACCAAAGTGTTTGTGAACACTGTTCATTTATTCATGAGTGCCCTACTGTGTTTGCTTCGCTTGTCTGTTTCGCCGTTCGGTGCACCATTTGTCGTCTGCTTCTGTTCCTTAGAGTTATTTACCCTTTGCCTGTTACGTGTGTTGGAAATATTTTTCTTTGTCTTGGGACTTCGTTGATGATGGTGCAACCATAAGGGGAAACTGAGGGAAACATAATTTTGTGGGGGACATGAACATCTCCCTCTCGTTGTTCCCCGGATCAAAAAAAAAAAAAAAAAATTGAGTAAACGCGGAGGATGTTGGTAATAGATATTTACTCGTGCAACAAACATTCATTGAGCACCTCCTCCATGCCAGTCACTCTTGAGACAAATCAGTGAACAATCAGACACACATACTAAACAACAGCCACAACCACCACCCTGGCTTTGAAGAGCTTGCTTTCTAGTGGGCAGAGACGAGCAGACAATCATAATAAGGAAGTAAATTACATAACGTGTTGAAAGAACAAAATAAGACAAGGTAAAGGGGAATTGTATGTGTGGTGGGGAGGGGCATTTGAAATAGGATGTTTAGGGGTAAGCCACACTGAAAGGTGACATTTAATCAAAGACATAAAAGAGATGAGGGAAGGAGTCATGCAGACATCTGGGGGAAAGGATGCTCCAGGCTGAAAGAACAGATAGATGGTGCCCAAGCCGCTTCTTTAGGAGCAGTAAGAAGGTCACTGTGGCCAAAGGGGAATGAGAAAGGAGGAGAGCACTACGAGATAAGGTAAGAGAGGTAACTAGTGGACACATCACGTATGGCCTTGTAGGCAATTCTAAGGACTCTTACTCTACCCTGAGGGCAATGAAAGCTGTTGGTTTTAAGCAGAGGCATTATATGATCTGATTATATGTTGTAATAGCATTATTCTGGCTGCCGGATTGACTATCAGTGGGCCAGTTTGGAGGGGGGTGGCGGGTGGCGGGTGGCGGGCGGGAGGGTAAAGCAGAGAAAGAAGTCAGGAAACAGTTTCAGTATGCTGCGTTGGGGGGGGGGGTGCGGCGCGGGGACCGATGGCGGCTTGTCACAGGATGTTAGTAGTGGAGGTGGTGAGAAGCGGTCAGATTCTGGGCATATTTTGTTCCAAAGACCTCACGGGCTCTCCTGACAGGTTGAAAATGAGGGGTGAGTCCAGCAGCATAGTGAGGGATCACTCTCAAGTCTATGGCACAACAACTGATTGAATAGAGTTGCCATTACCCTGCAGTGGAAAATACTGCAGCTGAAGAAGGTTCATAGGGGAAGATGGGGGAGCTCAATTTTGGACTTGTTGATTCGGGTTGACTCCTATTGCAGTGTTCTCAATGAACTAGAAAGGGAGGTCATCAGCTCAGAGTGAGGATGGGAGAGACAGTGTTGGAGGTTTGAAGAGAGAAAATAAGTTGTGAAATAGAAGGGTGGATGGGGATGGGGGCATGAGAAAAATAAGTGGCTTGAGCATTGGAACTAAGTATCTTGTGGAAAGGTGTTTTAGTTTAACTAGTGGCACTGGGTGTTCAAGATCAGACAATGTTCACTCTTTATGATCCAGTCAGAAAACTGTAGCTCTTGCTGGCCTTCTGGCCTGTGAATACACGTTTGCTCTGGCTGGAGAGGGCGGTAGGGATAGGCCTGAGTGAAGAAATCAGTTATCTGTGTTTACACTTACTTCCTCAGTTGCGCTGAAGAAGCAGAGATGGGCCCAAGACATGCTAGAACACATTTCTCCTGGACTCCGAGCTTATGCAAGACTGCACTTTGAGGTTTGCTTGCAGAGAAAGAGCTCACACCATTAGGCAATTTGTCCCAAATCTGAAAGCGAGAGACAAGTAGGAAAGGGCATTCAGAGGCTGAAGAAGGAAACCAGTAAGCCCCACCATCTTATACCAGTGGGGGATAAGTAGGGACTGGCTTATGAACAAGTTTCAAAGCCCTGCCGGCCTGCTTGGTCCAAACTGCTGTATGAATATTTACAGATCCTACAAAGTGCTCCGTTTGAGACCCTGATGCCGGTATGGAGGGACTAAGAGCCATGCTACAACTAGAAGAGGGAAGACTTCTCTAAGTACCTCCCTAAGTTTAAGCATGTCAGAGAACAGGAATGTATATACCCTTTCCCCAAGTTGGAACTTCTTCTTCTAAACCAGACAAACACAGAAATTCTCCTGTTTTACGTATGTATATATACACACATATTAAATATAACATATCACATATATTATAATTACATTAATTATATTATATCATCATTTTGCATATATTACACATTACGTATTACATATGTTCTGTTATTATATGATTATATTAATTATATTATATTATTATGTATAATTATATATTATACTATTATATTTAAATATTCTATATTAATGTTAGATGATTGAAATAAATACATAAAATTTATAGATTTGTGTGTATGTCTCGACACACATATATGTATATGTGCACATACATATACTTGTATCTATACACATATATATATATGTGGATATATATATATATATATATATATATATATATATGTATGGAATGGATTTTTCTTCCAGATGAGACCTCCCTCAGATCTTCTTACTTACGGGTTCGCTGATGGCAAATCAGATGCAAGGGAGGGTGGAAATACTGACTGAAATAAACTTAAACTTGGGCCTATAAGCAAACCCCACACAAAGCATTATCAGACAAATGAAAACTCAAGGGAGGCCATAAGGCCATTTGACTCACTGTCTACCCAATTTTCCGAGGAATTAGAAGTTGTGGCTGCAAAGTAGCCGGCAAAAGGGCCTCCCCGTGCCCCCTCCACCACCAACCTATACTGAAGCCGGGTACCTGGGTCCATGGGTCTTAGAGGGGCAGCCTTCCCCACCAGTTCCCCAAGGGTTGGAAGACTGTATCTAGGACCACATTACTGCTGGTCAGCCGACCCTCTGGCTCCATGTAGTTAGTGCACCAGGCAGTGTTCTCCTTCATTTCACCACCAGATGGAGATGCTCTGCCTCCCTTTTCCCTGAATTCCATACGCCAGGGAGGCTGGACATTCCACCACAGTACTGAGTCCTCCCCTTTGAGCTCCTGGCAGGGAGCACGGGAGAATTACACAGAGGCTTCTCTCTGTCTGCGCTGCTGTGAGCTACAGCGGTGGTCGGCCATCTCCATGGCCCTTTTTATTTTCCTGAACTTCATGGAGAAATTGATGAGTACCAGGTGGCCCGCCTGGGTTTCCTGTGGTTTCCGGCTTTCTGGAGTTGCACAAGCACCGTGCTTCCTAGTCACCCTTGCCATCGGCCCTCCCCAAAGCAGAGATTCGTGTAGCCACTGAAACTCGGTGAGGATAAGTCAATAGCTGATAATTAGTGGGATATATCCTGGTGGTGGTGACTACAAGAGCTATTGTTTGGGATACGGGTTACCACCCGCCCCCCGCCTCCATAATCTACAGAGGCCTTAAAGGGCTGGAACCTACAAAAGCAAAGTTCTGGGAACACTTTGGCCAGGAGGGCCGGGCATTTAAGGAGCAGCATCCCACACCCCTGTACTATCTACCTGGCCCCAAATAAGGATATGCTGCAGGTATACCACCTCCTCTAGGTGCCCACGTTACTCGTCAACTTTTCCATGAAGTTCAGGAAAAGAAAAAGGGCCATGGAGATGCCTGGGCATCCTCTGCATTCAACAACACCCATTCAACATCCTCCTACCCCCAACCCAGTCACTGGTCACATACAATTTGTTTTCTCCTTGTCCTCATTTCCCATAAATGTAAGGAACACACCCCAGACCTCTTACATAGTGAACAGGTAGCTTCCTGGCGAGCAGTCCTACCTGCCAAAGAAACCAGCAATGTGTGCTCTTTAATAGTAGTTTAGTCATCGAGCATGTGCCGTATTTTACACACGTGCGTCAGAATCACCTGAAAGGTGATTTATGCCACAGATGGCTGCGCCCGGACCCCAGAGTTTCTGATTCAGTAGGTCTCGGGCAGGGCCTGAGGCCTTGCATTTCTAACGCATGGCCAGGTGAGGCCGATGCTGTTGTTTTGGGGGCCACACTTTCAGAAAAAAATGGACTAGAGACAAAGCTGGATCGAAACCATGGCTGATTTGTTTAATCTCAGGTAGGCCACTTAAACTAAGCCTTAGTTTCCTCATATATAAAATGGAAATAGAGTACCAGTGTTTCCATGTTACTGTTAAGATTCAACGAGGGAATATGGAGAAGGCCCTTGGCATGGGGCCCAGCCCATGGTAAACCCTGAACGGATGTAGGCAATTATTATTACTGTTGTTGTTCTTGTTGTTGATCAGAACATACCATGGCAGACATTTGGTCCTCTTCTAACCTCCTTTTCCCCCCTGTCTCTGCAAGGAATTCTGTCCCCAAAATAATGGAGCTAAATTATATGCAGAATATGGATGATCCTAAATCTCAGTACTCAGAACATAGAGGACGAATCCTGTCATGGCCGGTATTGGGAGAAAAGGCAGGTGCTGATCACGGAAAGAACCGAAGATCATAGTCACCCGCCACCCACCATCCAACACAACAGGGCAAAGACTTGCTGCTACCCTGGCCTAAAACCAGCTGGTGTCCTGGATATTCCCACTCAACACAAGTGTGTAGTTGCCCTCTAACAGGGCATCAGGTACTCTTTACAGTATCTCCCGCACACTAAAGCAACCTGTGCCCCCCCCCCCCGCCACGCCCACCTAGTCAGGCCATTCACTTTGCTTTGTCTATTTACAAGTTCTTTTGCCTCAGATCCAATTTTCTCAGGCAGAGGCCCTCCGGGACAAACTCTGGAACTCATTGTGGCCATTCTTTCTGAAGGCCTATTTTTAGAAATTCCTTTCACTGTGCACCTCACCTCCGCAAAGGGGAGAACCTCAGCCAGTCAACGATCTGCAGCTTTTCAACTCCCCTCTTTCCTCCAGACCCAGAATAACTGAGGGGATCCTATTGCTGTCTACCACAGAACACGCACTCATTCACTCATTCAAGTTGTGATGCTCTTGTCAACATGGTTTCACCTTCCTGCTGAACCACAGGATCCCTTAAAATATCACAGCCATAGTCACGTGTGCCGAGTCTATAAAGCCTCCAAAACTGCGTAGGACCTACTGTACCATGGGCCCATTCCAAACTCTTGTCTGGAATTAAAATTCCACTGGCATTCCACTGATAGGACTGCAAGTCCCTGACTTACTCCTCCATTACAGCAAAGCAAAGCCCCGTAAGTGACCTAATCTGGAAGGATAAGATCCCAGGACCCGCAGAGAAAGGAGACCAGAAGGGAAGGCAAACCACAAAGAGGAAGGGAACCAGGCTTCTCCACCCTCTGTACGCTTTGGGGTTCACTGGAAAGAGGTCTGTAACCTAAACACTCAAGGGCCTAACCCAGCAGCTTTTGTTGTCCATGCTCTAGAGCCAGCACTTCCTGGTCCTGATCTACCAAGCCCTTCTATCAGCATTTTCTATTCTAGGAGCTACTGCAGGGAATGAAGCAGCAAACATTATCTATATTTTGTGTTAATCTAAGCCTCTGTATTAATAAGGCATGAAACAATGTGAAACCAAGAAGCTTTTATCCTTATCAATGTCATCAAAGCCATACAGGACCACTCCCGATGTCCTCAACTGTCATTTCTTTGAAGAAGCCAAATCTGACCACTCAGTGAAAGTGGGTACACATCCACCGCATTTCTTTATGTCTTATCACCCCGTCTTATTTTCTGTCACTTACCACTATCTGAAATTAACTCAGTAATTTGTTTATTTTTCTGTCTCCACCCACTAGAAGGAACGGTCTCTGAGAACAGGGCCCCCGTATTCTTAAGTGTCTTTGGGTCCCCAGGGTCTAAAACTGTGTCTGGTACTTAACGGGTGTCCAATGAATATTTGTTTCATGAATGACTGGATGGGTCGGTGGACAGACAGACGGACAGACACACACACTCACGGACGACGCGCTTAAAAGGGGATCCAGGGCTAGTCGGCTTTCCCTTTCTCCCACTCAAGCACCCAGGCCCCGACCCACAAAGTAAAGGAACGCAGAAACTTTCCGCCAAATAGCTTGAAGGCATAGACGACACAGCTGTCTTGGCAATTCCGTACACCACTAGTGCGCACGTCCACACGGGACCAAGCTCGTCCACCTTCCCATTACTCCTCTAGATGACTCTTAGAATCGGTCCGAGGACTAGCATCCTCCTCCTCCTCGTTCCCAATTTTCCCAGTAATGCCCGCCACCACGGAGACCACAAGGAACTGCCCACAACATAAATGCAGGCCACGGGCACGAAAGAGGGCGCCGAAGGCCGTACCACCCTAAGGCAAATGGCCACAATTCCCATCAGCCACCGCACTCCCGCCCCGGAACTTCCGTGCGCTGCTGCGGCTGTGAATGTCCTCCCGGACCTTCTGCCTTCGCTCAGTGAACTTGTGGCCATTTGGTGGCAGCATCGCTCCACAGTTGCGCCCAACTCCGCTGCTCCCCCGCCCTTCGTGTTTGGAAAAAAACCGCGCCTCACAGTCGAAAATAAAATTTACTCCTCCACGGAGGCGGTTTTAGTGAACTTCCTTCTTTGCAGAGGGCTATTTTCGTAAAGCCTTGCACCTCCCGCTTCCGTCCTTAAATTTTGCTGCAACAATGAGAGGGTTAGTGGATGAAAAATTACTCAGAGGAAAAATTCAGGATAGGAAGATTCTTACTTAACTGGTCAGATAGGATTCTTGCTGAGGATGGCCAAGGCCTCAAACATCAAGGGTGCAATAGCAACTGGATCAGTTATGAAGGTTAGGGAGATTCTCACCAAATTGATTTCGCAAAATTCATGCTAAAGGCAGGCCAAAGCAGAGGCATAGTGGAAAAGCCTCGGAATAGCCTGACTATAAATTTGATGAAGCAGACTTTGTCAGTTGGACCCATGATCACACAGTATCCTGTTAATAGCCTGTCCACATGGACATGGACCACTGCATTAACCTATCATTGTTTGGCATTTAGAATTTTCCTATATCCCTGTTTCTGTTTTTTGTTTTGTTTTCAAAGCTAGAAGGAACAACTTTTCAACAGAGCTTTGTCCTTCTGTCCCACTATATCACAATCTCTTTTCT
>NW_023270073.1:0-13878 GCF_011800145.1 Mirounga leonina
CTTGGTTCTAAGATTTGCAAGTTTTACTATTACATGCTGGGGTGTTGGCCTGTTTCCCTTGATCTTAGGAGGGGTCCTCTCTGCCTCTGGGACACGAATGTTTGTTTCATTCCCCACATTAGGGAAGTTCTCAGCTACGATTTGCTCAAATATATCTTCCTGTCCTCTCTCTCTCTCCACTCCCTCCAGGATACCAATAATTCTGACATTGGAACGCTTTATGTTGTCACTTATTTCTCTGATTCTATTTTCATGGATTCTGAGTTATTTTTCCCTGGCCTCCTCTTTTCCCTTTTTATCTATTAAATTGTCTTCCAGGTCACTGATTCGTTCTTCTGCCTCACTTACCCTAGCTGTTAGATTATCTAGATTAGATTGGATCTCATTGATAGCATTTTTAAGTCCTGCCAATTCGCTTTTATTTCTGCCCTTAGAGACTCTATGTTGCCATTAATTGATTTCTCCCTTCTAGCTATTGTCTTCACAATTGCTAGCCTGAATTCCATCTCTGACATCTTGGTTATATCTACATCCATTTGTAAATCTGTGGCATAAATCATAATCTTTGAGTCTTTCCTATTTTGAGGGTTCCTCCTCCTACTCATTCTGTTGGTGGGTGGTTGAGGGAATGTATAGAGTCCAAATTATTGACCAGAACCCAAGCAAGATGCACCTGTTTTCTAGGGACCTTAGGGTTGCTGGCTTCTTGTTCTCCCAGCCTGTCTTCTGGGGGAGGGGCCTGCCGTGCTGTTACTCAGGCAACCCTTTTTGGGCAGAGTTGCCCTGCCCCCCTGTGGCAGGGGATGGGCTCAGTGGGAACCAGTTTTTGGGCTTTTGTTCTCTGGCAGCTTTCCGCATCTCTTCCACGAGTCGGAGCAGAAGAGACTGTTTCCAACCCTCTGCCTCAGAGCAGAGAGATCGCAGTCTGTTTTTCAGTGAGCCTCCATGCCACACTATCTCTGTTTCTGTCTGTGCTGCTATAAACTTCAGTGTCCTGGATTGTGCGCTCCCCAGCAGCGCCCCCCGTCCTCACCTCCAGGTTGGGGCACCTCTCTGCCCTTCATGCTTCTAATTTGTTTCCCAGAGTCCAGAGTCTCTCATAGTTTGCCTCCCTCTCTGTTTTCTTCCCATTCGGTATTCCCTCCCTTCCCCTGTGGTCCTCCACCCTATTCCTTATGTTCCACATATGAGTGAAACCATATCTTAATTGTCTTTCTCTGCCTGACTTATTTCACTTACCACAATACCTTCCAGTTCCATCCACGTCCATGTACATGGTAGTTATTCATCCTTTCTGATTGCTGAGTAATATTCCATTGCATATATGAACCATATCTTCTTTATCCATTCATCTGTTGAAGGACATCTCAGCTCCTTCCACAGTTTGGCTATTGTGGACATTGCTGCTATGAACATTGGGGTGCATGTGCCCCTTCTTTTCACCACACCTGTATCTTTGGGGTAAATATCTAGTAGTGTAATTGCTGGGTCATAGGATAGCTCTATTTTTAATGTTTTGGGGAAGCTCCGACGTTTTTCAGAGTGGCTGTACCAACTTGCATTCCCACCAACAGTGTAGGAGGGTTCCCTTTTCTCCACATCCTCACCAACATTTGTGGTTTCCTGTCTTGTTAAATAACTGGTGTAAGGTGGTATCTCATTGTGGTTTTGAGTTATATTTCCCTGATGGCTAGTGATGTTGAACATTTTTTCATGTGTCTGTTAGGCATTTGTTTGTTTTCTTTGGAGAGTGTCTGTTCATGTCTTCTGCCCATTTCTTGATGGATTTTTTGTTTTTTTCAGTGTTGAGTTTGAGAAGTTCTTTATTGGTTTGGATATTAGCCCTTTATCTATAATGTCATTAGCAAATATCTCCTCCCATTCTGTGGGTTGCCTCTTAGTTTTGTTGACTTGTTTCCTTTGCTGTGCAGAAGGTTTTTATCTTGATGAAGTCCCAAAAGTTCATTTTTGCTTTTGTTTCCCTTGCCTTTAGAGACATGTCTTGCAAGAAGTCACTGTGGCCAATGTTGAAGAGGTTACTGCCTATGTTCTCCTCTAGGATTTTGATTCCTGTCACACAATGAGGTCTTTAATCCATTTTGAGTTTATCTTGGTATATGGTGTAAGAGAATGGTCCAGTTTTATTTTTCTGCATGTGGCTGTCTAACTTTCCCAGCACCATTTCTTGAAGAAACTGTCTTCTTTCCATGTATATTCTTTCCTGCTTTGTTGAAGATTAGTTGACCATAGAGTTGAGGGTCCATTTGTGGGCTCTCTATTCTGTTCCATTGATTTATGTATCTGTTTTTGTGCCAATACCATGTTGTCTTGATGATCACAGCTTTGTAATATAGCTTGAAGTCAGGCATTGTGATGTCTCCAAGCTTTGGTTTTCTTTATCAACATTCCTTTGGCTATTCAGGGTCTTTCCTGGTTCCATACAAATTTTAGGAAAAACAAAATAATATGAAATCAGAGAGAGATAATAAACATATCAGACTCCTAACTATAGGAAACAAACTGAGGGTTGCTGGAGGGGAGGTGGGTGGGGGGATGGGGCAATTGAGTGATGGGCATTGATGTAATGAGCACTCATGTTATGTGGAACTGATAAATCACTGAACTCTACTTCTGAACCTCATAATACACTATATGTTAAATAAATGAATTTAATTTTAAAAAAGAAGAGGAAGAAGAAGAAAAACAAAATCCGTACATTCTCACCACCACGTTCTTACGATTTTCTAAACATAAACTGCCCCTAGCCTAGAACTGCAAATTTCTCCACATGCACCCACCTCCGCAAAGCCTTTAGAACTACCTTTTATTGTAGAACAGGAAATTACCTTCCCAAGTGCAATGAAAGCCTAACTGATCCAAGGCTTAACTGGGCAAATGAGAAATCCCAGTGAATAAACTCATTAATAATAATACTTTCATGGGAAGAGTGTGTGCCCTAGCAGGGATCATTATTTTCTGTGGCGGTTTTGAGGAAAAACATATTTCTTGGGCTTATGAATGCCTAGGTGGCTGGCACTTAATCAGACAGTGCCTTTTGGGTTATCTAATTGTACCCCTAACTGCCCACAATCAAACTGAGACATCTCACTGGCCAATTCCCCTCAACTTGCATTATTGAAACAAATGGGAATTGCCAGAAGGCAGTCATGATTCAGAATTTGCTTCTTTTGGCAGATCCTCACTCCCCTGGCTGGGAGCAAGTGCAAATGAGGCTATGATCATGAACCTCTATTTAACTCTCAGAAGATATTGCAGACTCTACTGTTAAAGCAGTAACTGCCCAACAAAAATCCCTAAGCTTTCTGGGGAAAGTTGTTCCTGATACTAGGATAGTCCTTCATTATCTTTTAGCTGAGCAAGGAGGTGTTTGTGCTGTGGCCAACACCAGCTATTGCACTTGGATGAACATTTCAAGGGAAAGTTGAGTCTCAGCTACATGAGACCACTGACCCAGCCAACTGGTTTAAGAAAGTGACTCCTTGGGGTGCCTGGGTGGTTCAGTAAGTTACGTGTCTGCCTTCGGCTCAGGTCGTGGTCCTGAAGTCCTGGGATCGAGCCCCGCATTGGGGCATCTCCCTCTCCCTCTGCCCTTCCTCCCTGCTTGTGTTCTTGCTCTCTCTCTCCTTCTCTCTCTCTCTCTCAAATAAATAAATAAAATCTTTGAAAACATTAAAAAAAAAGAAAGAAAGCAACTCCTTCGGTGGGGTCTTTCTCTGATTTATTTGACTCTGACTGGTTTGGGTCTTGAGGACCATGACGACTCCAAAGTGCACTCCAGACATTGGGAATCATTCTACCTAAAGTAATCATAGTAGTCCACCTGGTGCACTCTGTTCACTCAAGAGCTTTAAATGCATGCTTGCATCCACTAACCACCAAGGGAATAATCTCCCTAATATTATAATGTCAGAAAAGTTACAAAGAATAACCAATTTAAAGAATGTGAACCTGACATCGTGGCCTATGATTACCACACAGAGATTCAGCAAAAACTCTGAGGATTCTAGAGTAGTAGCTGGGAGTAGTGCTAATGCGTTAAATTTTTGTTCACATCTCAATTAGGCTGAGAGTCTGATTTAAATGGGGTAACTGTTAAAGACAACACAAGAACACCAAAACGGAGTTGCTTATGCTATGCCCCACATCATCAAAGTGAGACTTAATTTACTTACAGTTTTGGTGACTTACTTACATTTTGGTCTCCCAGACATGGAATCTGAAACCAGTCTGTTAAAGAACAAAATTCAAATTTTAAAGATCCTATTGGCTTTATTCAGTGACTCATAAATAGGCAGCACCCAGTGTAGCAGACAGAAAGAAGCTTCAGAGAGTTATACAAGGCAATTCATTTTATAGACAGAAGGAAGTAAAAACAAGGATGTTACATTAGACAAAAAGGTGGATTGGTTATTACAAGGCTACTTTCTTTATAGGGGATGGCAGGGGTTTTTATCAGGCAGATTATGTAACTAATGCTGATCAGGAAATTCCTGATTGACTGCTTTAAGATTCCCTTTCTGGGATAGCCAAAATTGTAAGTAAGTTCCAGTTTGGTGACATGAGGTGGCAGAAGAAAGGGGGCCAGGGAAGGGTTGACAACTCTGACCCCATCTTGCAACAGCCACTGTTTTGTGGAGTCCTTAGAAGAGCAGACATTTCTTGGAATCATGATAAGCATCTTGAGGTTTAGATACCTGAAAAGTTCCCCTGTCGCACAATACTGAGCCAAAAAGGTCAACCCATCACTGAGCAACCCATACCAACTGAATTTTTTCCTCGCGTGTGGTTTTAAGCTTTAAAAATACCACCTCCCCTCGTCCTCTTCAGACGGGCACACCAACTGAGTTGGGTTGCCCCTCCTGGTTTGCAAACCTAAATAAAGATTTGTCTCCTTTTTCCTTCCTCATAGGCTCCCTCCTGAAGGTTTTTGTGGGTTTGTTTGTTTTGTTTTGGTTTTTTTTTTGGTTTTTTGTTTTTGTTTTTCTCTTAGCATAAGCAACTCCATTTGGGGCCTGTTGTCTTTAACAAGTCGATCAAGATTTTCCTGATTATCATGAGTTAAGTAATCGGCCTGATAAAACCCTGGCATCCCCTATAAGGAAAGTCACATTGCAAATAACCAGTCTACCCTTTTGCCTAATACAATTTTTTTTCCCCTGTTCCCTTCTGCCTGTCAAATCTCTAGCCTTGTATAGTTTTTCCAGCTCTTTTCTTTCTGTCTGCTAGACTGGATGCTGCCCAATTGGTGCACTGCTGAATAAAAGCCAGTAAGATCTTTAAAATGTACTCAGTTGAATGTTGTTCGGGGAGAAAACAACTGGAAGCCATGGGAAGGTACAGTTTTGCGCGCCTGTGGTTGGAAATCAGCAAGTACTCCTAGACGTGGTGGTGATGAGGGAAGAGGCCCTCCTGGAGTAATGAGTGGCCCCCTTAACAGCTCTCCCTTTGGCCAGAACCAGTCAGCTAGAACTCAGTGCTCCCTATTTTGAGCCCTAGTTTTGGATCCTATTCTTGCCGGGGTGGGCGGTGGGGGGGGGCACACACGTTGGAAGGGATGTGGTCAAATCGGGCAAGGCCCATAGAGCTCTGGAGCCTGACAGGGCATTGGCGAGTGGAGGGCAGGCGCCCAGGCCGTTGCGGCGGGGAGCGGGGGGGTGTTGGGGACCAGCCAGATGCTCACAGACCCGCCAGCAATGCACTGGCGCCAGGGAGAAGCCGAGACGTTGGCCCTCCCAGCTTCCTAGAGAGGCCGCCGAGGCCCGGGGCGGCGGCGCGCGTGCGCGACCCGCGCCGACCGAGAGACCGGCGCGGAGCTGGGGGCCCTGGGCAGGTGGTGTGGCCGGAGGACCGACTGTCGGGGGCCTGGGGAGTCGGTGAGCGGCCGGGCGGGGCGCGGGGCAGTCGGGGGCCGCTGGCCGGCGCAGGGTTCGGGAGGGCGGTGGGGGCGTTCGGCCCCTCCCGGGCTGAGAGTAAGGGGGCGGGGGGCCGGTTGAGGCCCGGCCTGGAGGCTGCGCCCGGGGCGGGTGGTCTAGCCGGGGATCCGATGCCAGCCTCGGTGAGGCGCGTATCTGGAAGCGCTTTGCAGCCCGGGGCAGAGTTGGGAGTAATGGCTTCTGCGCTTTATCCTTTCTCCCAGTTATGCAAACAAAGCATACTCATTATGGACGATTAGATGACGCGGGTGAGTGCCAGAAAAGTAAGAGTAGCCGCAGTCCGCAAATAGTTTCGTCTGGATGCTTCCTGACACTTTAAAATTTGTTCATATTTATGCAGACTCGTATACATAAACATGTATTTATTTATTACGAAATTTGATCACACCATTGCTTTTTAAAAACGACTTTTAGTATTATGGTGACAAAAAGTACAAATTCAAAGGGTACAGGTAACCTGGTGTTTATAGCAGCATTATCAACAATAGTCAAACCATGGAAAGAGTCCAGATGCCCATTGACTGATGAATGGATAAAAATGAGGTGTGTGTATATATACAAAGGAATATTACTCAGCCATCAAAAAGTATGGAATTGTGTCATTTTCAATGAGGTGGTTGGAGCTAGAGTGTATTATGTTAAGCAAAATAAGTCAGGCAGAGAAAGACGAATACCATATGATTTCACTCATAGGTGGAATTTAAGAAACAAAACAGATGAACATATGGGAAGGGGAAAAAAAGAGAGAGGGAAATAAGCCATAAGAGACTCTTTTTTTAAAAAATTTTATTATGTTATGTTAGTCACCATACAATACATCATTAGTTTTTGATGTAGTGATCCACGATCCATTGTTTCCGTGTAACACCCAGTGCTCCATGCAGTGCGTGCCCTCCTTAATACCCATCACCGGGCTAACCAATCCCCCCTCCCACCTCCCCTCTAAAACCCTGTTTGTTTCTCAGGTCCATAGTCTCTCATCTCATCTCATCTCTCATCTCTCCCTCCAATTCCCCCTGCCCATTTTTCCCTTCCTTCTCCTAATGTCCTCCATGTTATTCCTTATGTTCCACAAATAAGTGAAACCGTATGATAATTGACTTTCTCTGCTTGACTTATTTCACTTAGCATAATCTCCTCCAGTCCCATCCGTGTTGATGGAAAAGTTGGGTATTCATCTTTTCTGATGGCTGAGTAATATTCCATTGTATATATGGACCACATCTTCTTTATCCATTCATCTGTTGAAGATCATCTCGGCCCTTTCCACAGTTTGGCTATTGCGGACATTGCTGCTATGAACATTGGGGTGCATATGGCCCTTCTTTTCACTACATCTGTGTCTTTGGGGTAAATACCCAGTAGTGCAATTGCTGGGTCATAGGGTAGCTCTATTTTTAAAATTTTGAGGAACCTCCACACTGTTTTCCAAGTGGCTGTACCAACTTGCATTCCCACCAACTGTGTAAGAGGGTTCCCCTTTCTCCACATCCTCTCCAACATTTGTTGTTTCTTTCCCTGTCCATTTTGGCCATTCTAACTGGTGTAAGGTGATATCTCAGTGTGGTTTTGTTTTGGATTTCCCTGATGGCTAATGATGATGAACACTTTTTCATGTGTCTGTTAGCCATTTGTATGTCTTCTTCAGAGAAGTGTCTGTTCATCTCTTCTGCCCACTTTTTGACTTGATTATTTGTTTTTTGGGTGTTGAGTTTGAGAAGTTCTTTATAGATCTTGGATACCAGCCCTTTATCTGTAGTGTCATTTGCAAATATCTTCTCCCATTCTGTGGGTTGCCTCTTTGTTTTGTTGACTGTTTCCTTTGCTGTGCAGAAGCTTTTTATCTTGATGAAGTCCCAAAAGTTCATTTTTGCTTTTGTTTCACTAGCTTTTGGAGATGTATCTTGAAAGAAGTTGCTGTGGCTGATGTCAAAGAGGTTACTGCCTATGTTCTCCTCTAGGATTTGGATGGATTCCTGTCTCACATTGAGGTCTTTCATCCACTTTGAGTTTATCTTTGTGAGTGGTGTTAGAGAATGGTCGAGTTTCATTCTTCTGCATGTGGCTGTCCAATTTGCCCAGCACCATTTATTGAAGAGACTGTCTTTTTCTCATTGCATGTTTTTAAATCCTGCTTTGTCAAAGATTATTTGACCATAGAGTTGAGGGTCCATATCTGGGTTCTCTATTCTGTTCCGTTGGTCTATATGTCTGTTTTTGTGCCAGTGCCATGCTGTCTTGGTGATCACTGCTTTGTAATATAGCTTGAAATCGGGCAACGTGATGCCCCCAGCTTTGTTTTTCTTTTTCAACATCTCCTTGGCGATTCGGGGTCTTTTCTGATTCCATACAAATTTTAGGATTGTTTGTTCCAGCACTTTGAAAAATGTCATTGGAATTTTGATTGGGATGGCATTGAAGGTATAGATTGCTCTGGGTAGCATAGACATTTTAACAATGTTTATTCTTCTGACCCATGAGCATGGAATGTTTTTCCATCTTTTCGTGTCTTCTTCAATTTCTTTCATAAGTGTTCTGTAGTTCCTAGAGTATAGATCCTTTACCTCTTTGGTTAGGTTTATTCTGAGGTATCTTATGGTTTTTGATGCTATTGTAAATGGAATCATTTCTCTAATTTCTCTTTCTACAGTTGCATTGTTAGTGTAAAAGGAAGCAACTGATTTCTGTGCATTGATTTTGTATCCTGCCACATTACTGAATTGCTGTATGAGGTCTGGTAATTTGGGGGTGGAGTCTTTTGGGTTTTCCACATAAAGTATCATGTCATCTGTGAAGAGAGAGAGTTTGGCTTCTTCTTTGCCAATTTGAATACATTTATTTCTTTTTCTTGTCTGATGGCTGTTGCTAGGACTTCTAGTACTATGTTGAACAATAGTGGCAAGAGTGGGCACCCTTGATGTGTTCCTGATCTTAAGGGAAAGGCTCTCAGCTTTTCCCCATTGAGGATGATATTCACTGTGGGTTTTTCATAGATGGATTTTATGAACTTGAGGAATGTTCCCTCTATCCCTATACTCTGGAGAGTTTTAATCAGGAAAGGATTTGTATTTCGTCAAATGCTTTTTCTGCATCAATAGAGAGGACCATATGGTTCTTCTCTCTCCTCTTATTAATATGTTCTATCACATTGATTGATTTGCGAATGTTGAACCACCCTTGCATCCTGGGGATAAATCCCACTTGGTCATGGTGGATGATCCTTTTAATGTTGTTGGATCCTATTATGTAGGATTTTGTTGAGGATATTGGCATCCATATTCATCAGGGATATTGGTCTGAAATTCTCCTTTTTGATGGGGTCTTTGCCTGGTTTGGGGATTAAGGTAATGCTGGCCTCATAGAATGAGTCTGGAAGCTTTCCTTCTGTTTCTATTTTTTGAAACAGCTTCAGTAGAATAGGTATTATATCTTCTTTGCATTTTTGGTAGAATGCCCCAGGGAATCCATCAGGCCCTGGACTCTTGTTTTTTGGGAGGTTTTGGATCACTGCTTCAATCTTGTTACTGGTTATTGGCCTATTCAAGTTGTCAATTTCTTCCGGTTTCAGTCTTGGCAGCTTATAGGTTTCCAGGAAGGCCTCCACTTCATCCAGATTGCTCAGTTTATTGGCATATAGTTGTTGATAATAATTTCTAATAATTATTTCTATTTCCTTGGTGTTAGTGGTGATCTCTCCCCTTTCATTCATAATTTTATTAATTTGGGGCTTTTCTTTTGGATAAGTCTGACCAGTGGTTTATCGATCTTATTAATTCTTTCAAGGAACCAACTTCTAGTTTTGTTGATCTGGTCTACTGTGTTTCTGGTTTTTAATCCATTGATCTCTGTTCTAATCTTAATTATTTCTCTTCTAATGTGTGGCTTAGGCATCATTTGTTGCTTTTTCTCTAGTTTTAAGGTGTAGAGTTGGTTGGTGAATTCAGGATTTTTCTATTTTTTGAGTGAGGCTTGGATAGATATGTACTTCCCCCTTAGGACCACCTTTGCAATATCCCATAGGTTTTGGACCGATATGTTTTTGTTCTCATTGATTTCCATGAATTGTTTAAGTTCTTCTTTGATTTCCTCATTGACCCAAACATTCTTGAGCAGAATGGTCTTTAGCTTCCAAGTGTTTGAATTTCTGCCACATTTTTTCTTGTGATTGAGTTCCAGTTTTAAAGCATTGTGGTCTGAGAATATGCAGGGAATAATCTCAATCTTTTGGTATCGGTTGAGACCTGATTTGTGACCCAGTATGTGGTCTATTCTGTAGAAAGTTCCATGTGTGCTCAAGAAGAATGAGTATTCTGTTGTTTTAGGATGGAATGTTTTCTATATATCTATGAGGTCCATCTCGTCCAGTGTGTCATTCAAAGCTCTTGTGTCTTTGTTGATTTTCTGCTTAGATGATCTGTCCATTGCTGAGAGTGGAGTATTGAGGTCTCCTACAATTAACGTATTGTTATCAATATCACTTTATTTTGGTTAACAGTTGGCTTATGTAGATGGCTGCTCCCATGTTGGGGGCATAGATATTTACAATTGTTAGATCTTCTTGTTGGATAGACCCTTTAAGAATGATATAGTGTTCTTCTGTGTCTCTAACTACAGACTTTAGTTTAAAATCTAATTTGTCTGATATAATAATTGCTACCCCAGCTTTCTTTTGAGGTCCGCTGGCATGGAAGATGGATCTCCATCCCTTCACTTTCAGTCTGGATGTATCTTTAGGTTCAAAATGAGTCTCTTGTAGACAGCATATGGATGGGTCCTGTCTTTTTATCCAATCTGCAACCCTGTGCCATTTTATGGGAGTGTTTAAGCCATTCACGTTGAGAGTGATTATTAGAAGATATGAATTAATTGTCATCATGTTGCCTGTGAAGACGTTGTTTTTATAGATTGTCCCTGTAAATTTCTGTTGTAGATCACTCTTGGGGTCTTTCTCCTTTTATAGAACCCCCCTTAATATTTCTTGCAGGGCTGGCTTAGTGGTCACATATTCTTTCAACTTCTGCCAGTCGTGGAAGCTCTGCATCTCTCCATCCATTCTAAATGACAGCCTTGCCAGATAAAGTATTCTTGGCTGCATGTTTTTCTCATTTAGTACCCTGAATATGTCTTGCCAGGCCTTTCTGGCTTGCCAGGCCTCTGTGGATAGGTCTGACATTATTCTGATGTTCCTCCCTCTGTACATAAGGAATCTCTTCCCCCTATCTGCCCTTAAGATGGTTTGCTTGGTTCTAAGATTTGCAAGTTTTACTATTACATGCTGGGGTGTTGGCCTGTTTCCCTTGATCTTAGGAGGGGTCCTCTCTGCCTCTGGGACACGAATGTTTGTTTCATTCCCCACATTAGGGAAGTTCTCAGCTACGATTTGCTCAAATATATCTTCCTGTCCTCTCTCTCTCTCCACTCCCTCCAGGATACCAATAATTCTGACATTGGAACGCTTTATGTTGTCACTTATTTCTCTGATTCTATTTTCATGGATTCTGAGTTATTTTTCCCTGGCCTCCTCTTTTCCCTTTTTATCTATTAAATTGTCTTCCAGGTCACTGATTCGTTCTTCTGCCTCACTTACCCTAGCTGTTAGATTATCTAGATTAGATTGGATCTCATTGATAGCATTTTTAAGTCCTGCCAATTCGCTTTTATTTCTGCCCTTAGAGACTCTATGTTGCCATTAATTGATTTCTCCCTTCTAGCTATTGTCTTCACAATTGCTAGCCTGAATTCCATCTCTGACATCTTGGTTATATCTACATCCATTTGTAAATCTGTGGCATAAATCATAATCTTTGAGTCTTTCCTATTTTGAGGGTTCCTCCTCCTACTCATTCTGTTGGTGGGTGGTTGAGGGAATGTATAGAGTCCAAATTATTGACCAGAACCCAAGCAAGATGCACCTGTTTTCTAGGGACCTTAGGGTTGCTGGCTTCTTGTTCTCCCAGCCTGTCTTCTGGGGGAGGGGCCTGCCGTGCTGTTACTCAGGCAACCCTTTTTGGGCAGAGTTGCCCTGCCCCCCTGTGGCAGGGGATGGGCTCAGTGGGAACCAGTTTTTGGGCTTTTGTTCTCTGGCAGCTTTCCGCATCTCTTCCACGAGTCGGAGCAGAAGAGACTGTTTCCAACCCTCTGCCTCAGAGCAGAGAGATCGCAGTCTGTTTTTCAGTGAGCCTCCATGCCACACTATCTCTGTTTCTGTCTGTGCTGCTATAAACTTCAGTGTCCTGGATTGTGCGCTCCCCAGCAGCGCCCCCCGTCCTCACCTCCAGGTTGGGGCACCTCTCTGCCCTTCATGCTTCTAATTTGTTTCCCAGAGTCCAGAGTCTCTCATAGTTTGCCTCCCTCTCTGTTTTCTTCCCATTCGGTATTCCCTCCCTTCCCCTGTGGTCCTCCACCCTATTCCTTATGTTCCACATATGAGTGAAACCATATCTTAATTGTCTTTCTCTGCCTGACTTATTTCACTTACCACAATACCTTCCAGTTCCATCCACGTCCATGTACATGGTAGTTATTCATCCTTTCTGATTGCTGAGTAATATTCCATTGCATATATGAACCATATCTTCTTTATCCATTCATCTGTTGAAGGACATCTCAGCTCCTTCCACAGTTTGGCTATTGTGGACATTGCTGCTATGAACATTGGGGTGCATGTGCCCCTTCTTTTCACCACACCTGTATCTTTGGGGTAAATATCTAGTAGTGTAATTGCTGGGTCATAGGATAGCTCTATTTTTAATGTTTTGGGGAAGCTCCGACGTTTTTCAGAGTGGCTGTACCAACTTGCATTCCCACCAACAGTGTAGGAGGGTTCCCTTTTCTCCACATCCTCACCAACATTTGTGGTTTCCTGTCTTGTTAAATAACTGGTGTAAGGTGGTATCTCATTGTGGTTTTGAGTTATATTTCCCTGATGGCTAGTGATGTTGAACATTTTTTCATGTGTCTGTTAGGCATTTGTTTGTTTTCTTTGGAGAGTGTCTGTTCATGTCTTCTGCCCATTTCTTGATGGATTTTTTGTTTTTTTCAGTGTTGAGTTTGAGAAGTTCTTTATTGGTTTGGATATTAGCCCTTTATCTATAATGTCATTAGCAAATATCTCCTCCCATTCTGTGGGTTGCCTCTTAGTTTTGTTGACTTGTTTCCTTTGCTGTGCAGAAGGTTTTTATCTTGATGAAGTCCCAAAAGTTCATTTTTGCTTTTGTTTCCCTTGCCTTTAGAGACATGTCTTGCAAGAAGTCACTGTGGCCAATGTTGAAGAGGTTACTGCCTATGTTCTCCTCTAGGATTTTGATTCCTGTCACACAATGAGGTCTTTAATCCATTTTGAGTTTATCTTGGTATATGGTGTAAGAGAATGGTCCAGTTTTATTTTTCTGCATGTGGCTGTCTAACTTTCCCAGCACCATTTCTTGAAGAAACTGTCTTCTTTCCATGTATATTCTTTCCTGCTTTGTTGAAGATTAGTTGACCATAGAGTTGAGGGTCCATTTGTGGGCTCTCTATTCTGTTCCATTGATTTATGTATCTGTTTTTGTGCCAATACCATGTTGTCTTGATGATCACAGCTTTGTAATATAGCTTGAAGTCAGGCATTGTGATGTCTCCAAGCTTTGGTTTTCTTTATCAACATTCCTTTGGCTATTCAGGGTCTTTCCTGGTTCCATACAAATTTTAGGAAAAACAAAATAATATGAAATCAGAGAGAGATAATAAACATATCAGACTCCTAACTATAGGAAACAAACTGAGGGTTGCTGGAGGGGAGGTGGGTGGGGGGATGGGGCAATTGAGTGATGGGCATTGATGTAATGAGCACTCATGTTATGTGGAACTGATAAATCACTGAACTCTACTTCTGAACCTCATAATACACTATATGTTAAATAAATGAATTTAATTTTAAAAAAGA
>NW_023270074.1:0-2986 GCF_011800145.1 Mirounga leonina
ATTCTATCGTGTGTAAAAGGACATCTAACTGGTTTAAATCTTCATTTGCATAAAGACTAAGGATGCTTAACATCTATTCATGTGCTCTTCACCATTTGTATGATTTCTTTGGAGGAAGGTCTATCCAAGCCCTTTGTCTATTTTAAAAAATGGGTTGTCTTTTTGCTGAGGAGTTGTAAAAGCCCTTTACATATTCTGGGCAACAGATTCTTATTAGATAAATAATGTACATATATTTTCTTCCATTCTGGGGGCTTTCTTTTCACTTTCCAGATAGTATCTGATGATGTACAGATTTTTATTTTTTTTTACATTTCTTTTTTAAGAGTGAGTGAGAGAGAGTGTGCAAGTGGTCAGGGGCAGAGGGAGAAGGAGAGAGAATCTTAAGCAGGCCCCATACTCAGTGTGGAGCCTGACGTGGTCTTGATCTCATGACCCTGAGATCATGATCTGAGCCAAAATTAAGAGTCGGACGCTTAACCAACTGAGCCACCCAGGCACCCAGAACAGATTTTTAATTTTGAGGATATTATTTTATCTATTTTTTCCTTTCCTTTCTTATGCTTTGGTGTCAGATCTAAAAGCATTGCTAGATCCAAGCTTATGAAGATTTATCCCCATTTATTTCTTCTAGAGTTTATAGTTTTACCTCTTACATTTAAGCCTTTAATTTATTTTGAGTTAATGTTTATATGTGGTGTGAGGTAAGGGTCCAGTTTCATCTCTCTGTACATGGATAGTCAATTGTCTAGCACCCTTTGTTGAAAAGACCATTCTCTCCCCCAGTGTAATGTTGCCACCCTTGTCAAAATTCAGTGGAGCATAGATGAAGGGGTTTATTTCTGGGCTGTCAGTTAAATCCCACTGATCTGTATGCATATCTTTTTAAAAAAAATATTTTATTTATTTATTTTTAAAAACGTTTTAAATTTAAATTCAACTAATTAACGTATAATGTATTATTTGTTTCAGGGTGAATGCTACCTTTATGACAGTATCACAATGTTTTATTTACTGTTGCTTTTATTAATATTTGAACTTTGGAAGTATGACCTTTCACCTTTGATTTTCTTTTTCAAGATTGTTTTGACTATTTTGTGGTCCCTTGAAATTCCATATGACTGTTAGGATTAGCTTGTGCATTTCTTTCCAAAGGCCTTTGTGAATTTCCTCGGGAACACATGAATTTCCACATTGCATTGTGTACTATTGCCATCTTATCAATAGTATGTCTTTTCATCACCATGGGGTCCTCAGATTTATTTAGGTTTCCCTTTCTTTCAGCAATGTTTTGTAATTTTCAGTGTACAAGCCTTGCACCTTGATTACATCTATTCCTGAGTATTTTGTCAATGTTAATGTTCCCTAAATTGGAATTGTTTTCTTAAATTATTTTTTGGATGATTCATGGCTAATGTATACAAATAAGAGAGATTTTTGTGTGTTGATATTAACTGGCTGTAATCATTTTTTGTTGATTGTTTAGGAAGCTCTCTGTATAAGATGATGTCATCTCTGGTCTCTGAATAGACGTAGTTCTACTGTTTTCTTTCACATGTGGATTTCTTGCCTTATCATTCTGGGTAGAACTTCCAGTACGATACTGAGCAATGAGTGAAAGCCAGCATGATGGACTTGTTTGTGATTTCAGAGTAGAGCTGTCAGTCCTCTAAATTGAGCATGATGTTTGATTAGAGTTAGGGTTGGGTTAGGGGTTAGGGTTAAGGGTTAGGGTTAGGGTAGGTGACCCTGTGACCCATGCAGCCCCACAGTCAGCATGTTGGAGCCAGGAACACTCCCCCTGTGCTGAGCTCCCGGGCAAACCCTGCGGGTCCCCTCCCCTGGCTGACCCCCTGAAGGTTCTGTCCCCACCTGCCATGAGTTGGAAGTCCCCACAACCTCCTCTTCAGGTTTGGATAATCTGCTCCAGTGGCTCATGGAACTCAGAGAAACATGTGTGATTCTTGGGCACAGCCATGAATCTCAGCTTCTTCATGATGGGGGCAGCCCAGCAGCTGAGTGACCATGCAGGGCTGCCTCTGCTTTTATTTCATTTTTTTATCAGAAAAGCAAGGGCAGTTGCCTCAAAGCGTGGGGAAGGAGGACAAAGGGATGGCAAGTATCCTGAAGCTGTAAAGCAGTCCTGCACCCTCCCCTAGGGGCAGGCACTCAGGGAGGCAGTCATGGGATAAGGGAAAAGTGGGATGTTTGTGGTAGCAAGCACCAGGTGCAGAAAGGGGACCTGAGGGTTACATTCTTTCCTAGCTCCTAACCTGTGCCGTGCCCCTGGGGATCATGGGATCCTACTGGGCCCTTGCGTTCAATAGTCTGAGAACAGGAACGCTGTTGACCTTTCAGCTGCTTCCACAATCACTCCTGAGGGTTTACAGTATATTTTCTAAGAATAATTCCACACTTCCTCCGTGAGGTGGACTACCTGGTATGCACAGAGGTGGACATGAAGTTCTGCGACCACGTGAGTATGGAGATCCTGTCCCCCGTCTTCGGCACCCTGCACCCCGGTTTCTACCAGGCAGCCCGCAAGGACTTCAGCTACAAGCATTGGCCACAGTCCCAGGCACACATCCCCAGGGACAAGGGCGACTTTTACTACATGAGGACCTTTTTTGGGGGGTCGGTGGTAGAGGTTCACCGACTGACCTTGGCCTGTCACCAGGCAATGGGGGTCAACCTGGCCACTGGGATTGAGGCTGTGTGGCACAATGAGAGCCACCTGAACAGGTACTTGCTGGACCATAAGCCCATTAAGGTGCTGTCCCCAGAGGACCCGTGGGACCCTCAGCTGCTGGGCTGTCCCCGAGAGGACCTGTGGGACCCACAGCTGCTGGGCTGCCCCTGGAGGACCTGTGGGATCCACAGCTGCTGGGCTGCGCCCCATCATGAAGAAGCTGAGATTCATGGCTGTGCCCAAGAATCACCAGGACATCAGCAGTGGTTATTACTTGAGGAGTCATTTTGGTGCCCA
>NW_023270074.1:2996-25992 GCF_011800145.1 Mirounga leonina
AGTTCAGAAAAGTCACTAAGCCAACAGTAGCAACTACAACGAGCAGCAATCATGAAGCCTGGAGTGGGGAAGGTCTGATGTTCAGGATGCTTCCATTATAATATTCATAATCACACCCTGGACTTGTCACTGGGGCCAAGTCCCCCGGCTGGGGGTCAGGTAGCTCCTACATGTTCCACGTGCCTCTCTCTGGCTCCCCCAGCCGTGCACAGTCCTATGCTGCTTCCCAGCAGAGGTCAGTTTTAACCAAAGCCAGGAAGATGGGATGGGTTTTCCTGACTCCCCACCCCCTGCCCCACATTGCTGCAAGAGAGGAAAAAGTTGTCCTCAACCCTGTTAAGGTCCCTGGCTGAGTCTGGAAATTGACAAAGACAGATGAACAGGAGAAAATCAAGCAAAATATATTGATTGCTTTGGTGGGAGCCTCACAAGACCATGAAGACCAGCAGAGGTGACTGGAGCAGACAGCTCTTCTACCTTTTAGACAAAGAAGCAGTCAGTGTGTGAAGAATCGACAGACGCAGGGGTTTGGACTAGGGCTCGTAAACGGTAAAGAAGTAACTAGGAAGATAAGGGTTAGTTTGGTCCTAAATTCCTTGACTCTGGTGATAAGCATGTCATCTCTGTGGTCCGGGGTGAGAAAGTTCCACATGGCAGTCTTCTGACCTGCTTAAGGGAAAAAGGGCCGATGGCTGCGGGTCAGAGAGACCTTCTTGCTTTGCTCTATGCAAAAGTTCTTTTAGCTTCTGTATTTATTTTGCCAAGGTGCCATATTTGGGGCAGTGTGTCCTGACCCTCACTGGCCTGGTGCTGTACTCTGTCTCCTAGTATCCAGGACATTGGATGTGCTGCTGTGGAGACCTTCCAGCCCTGGGGTAGCCCCTTGTCCAGGGAGGCACCTGCCTCAAGGGGAGGGTCGCTAAGGGTGGCCGCCCCTCCTCAGGGAGATTGGGTGGGAGAATGCAGATCTTCGAGAAACTGACTTTATTTCCTGAAAAGGTCTACCTGATAGTGGGATCATACGGGAGTTCTATTTTTAGTATTTTGGGGAAGCTTCATCCTTTTCCAGCATGGGTGTGCCAACCAAAGTCAATTCCAGATGATTTTTACCTATAAACCAGAGATTTTGCAAGAACCTCTCTAGCAGAGAACATGAGGAGAACAGTTTCAAGACCTTAGACAGGCAGAGATTTCCCAGGATGCAAGGTATACTAACCATAGGAACAAACCAGTGACTTAGAAACTATGAAATGAAGAACTGGTTCTCCTTCTTCCATTTCTGGCTAGTGTGCTGGTCTGTGGCTCGATCTCACCTCAGGCAGCTGAAAGGTTGACCTCCCAGGTCAGCTACCACTGAGATGGCTACTGTTTCTAGAAATTCTTCGGGGTGTGGCCGGTTTTCCCCACCTGTGCACTGACCAAGTCGGCGACCTCGGACAGTGGAGCCACGGGTCCTCCAGGCATGGTTCCCCCCCAATGCCCCAGTAAAGCCATTCCACTGAGGGTTTAGGGGGACCGGAGCTGTCCCTAGGCAAGAACACCAGAGGTTCTCACTGTCCCTACCTGGGCTTCAGATGCTCCTCAGTGACTCCTGTGCCTCTGGTGTCTTCCTGGAACCCTGACCTGGCTGTTTCTGGACAGTTTGTCCAGTGCTACCCTCACTTTCTGGGAGGGGGATTTGCTGGAATCCGCAGTGTGTCCTGCAGCCCCACCGGGATCACTTTTTGAAGGCACGTCGCCTGGGCCATCTGAGGACTCAAGACTGTGGGTCTGTGGCTTGGAGGGATTCTGAGCAGCGGGTGGGATTCTGAGCGCTGGTGGGATAGGAGGGCTGCAAGGACCAGAGGCAGGGTTCCAGAAAGCTGTCTGGGGTCCCCGGCATCCTGCCGTTTTTGAATTAAAGTCCTAAGATCTTTAAAATGCCAGCAACGTTACAGCATGGGCCAGAAAAACAAATGTCCCTGTGCACCCAACACCACCTAAACTATTGGCCATTTCTTGTCACTTGAGCTGAGTAGAAAGGATTGGGAGTCAGGGCTTGAGGGGGGTCCTGGGTCAGACTTTGTGTTTGGGGGACAAAGGTCATCCAGACAAGCTTGTGCTGAGGCTGAGGAGGGGGTCTGTGTGGCGACCCGAGATGCAGGCACTGCTGTCCACTGATGCCCCCTCAGCCTGCCCAGGTGCACCTGCTGCTGGGAGAGCGCCTGCCCCCTCTTCTCTGCCTGAGGCCTCTGCCCTGCACCAGGTGCGCCTCCTCTCCTGCCAGCCACTGCCAGCCTGCAGTCTGGGAGGGTGGCTACCCCGAGTTCCTCCAGCTGCTGGGGGAGAGCCTGCCCCCTCCTCTCTGCCTGAGGGCTCTCTCCTGCATGAGGTGTGCCTCCTCCCCTGCCAGTCACTGCCAGCCTGCAGCCTGGGAGGGTGGGAGGGTGGCTACCCCGAGTTCCTGCAGCTGCTGGGGGAGCGCCTGCCCCCTCCTCTCTGCCTGAGGGCTGTCTCCTGCACCAGGTGCCTCCTCCCCTGCCAGTCACTGCCAGCCTGCAACATGGGAGGGTGGATACCCTGAAAACCTCCAGCCCTGTGGACAGAGTGAGTGCAATGTGGTCTCCCAGCAGGTCTGAGCACCAGGCCCCCACATTGCTCACTCTCGTCCTATGGGCTCAATGTGCCACATCCTCCCTCAGGCTCCCTGGGTCCGAGTCCTCCTCTGCTCGTGGACCATCCTTGGCCCAGGCTCCACACGCTGGGACTGGGAGCGGGTTGTCTGGACGTTCTGGACCCTCGCTTCTGTTCCAGTGACACGGGCACAGGCCGGCCTCACAGACTGCTCAGAGGAGACTCAGCACAGGACGATGCAGGTCGCTGTAAGGGGAGATGCCAAGTGACCCCAGAGGGAGCGCACAGGCCTTGCAGAAGGCACTGGGCTCATGGGGCTCAGTGTGGGATGCGGGCGCCCAGCCAAGGGGCATGGGGAATCCTGGTGAGGGCGGCCCTGGCAAGTGGGGGAGGGGGAAGCCACGGAAGCGTCTCAGAAGAGGCAGGAGACAAGGAAGAGGACAGGACAGAGCTTCCCAGGGAGGTCGATGGAAGGATCAAAGGATCACAGAGACCCTTGGGGAAACTCGGAGGCCCTGGAGATGTTGGCTGAAATGCTGTCATTTGGTCAGAAAAATTGTGTCACAACTCCCCAGTTGACACTGCATGATTTACTCTTTCTTGGTTCTAGGAATCAGTGCGTACCTGCCATTAGAACTCACATGGCATGAAGTCTAGGACATACTTACTTTTCATCACTTTTCAGGACGAGTTTTTTCTAGAGGAGGTGCTAAACACGGGTCTCTCCATTCTTTTCTTTGTGCGACTGGCCTGTTTCCAGGAGCAGATTCCTAGTGCTCATCGCCAGAGCTAGCCGTGAGGACTGCCCCCCATCACCTCCCACAGTGGAAGTGACCATGTGGGGTGGGGGGTGCTCACTGATGAAGCCCCAGTGCTCAGTACCCAGCAGGGACCCCAGATCCTGAGCTGAATGAGGGAGGATGGGAGTGAGGGAAAGAGAGGGAGGGACGATGGGAGAGAAGGAGGGGAGAGAGGGAGAAGGGAAGGGAGGATGGGAGGGAGGCAGGATGGGGAGAGGGAGGGGAGAGAGGCAGGAGGAAAGGGAGGATGGAGGGGTAGAGGGGAGGGAGGGAGGCAGGGAGGATGGGAGGGAGGCAGAGAGGCAGGGAGGGAGGGATTGGGGGAGGGAAGGGAGGAGTGGAGGGGAAGGAGAGAGAGGGGGGAATGAATGAGTGAATAAATGACGTAGGGAGGGGGGGAGTGAAACCACAGAAGCTGGATCTGTACCTCAGGAGCCATTATTTGGGGTGAGGTCCGAGGGCATCACAGCCTGGGTCCTGGATGTTGGCTCAGGGCACGTCCATCTGTCCTCCCAGTGCTGACCTTCCTTCTCCTTGGACCCGGTGTCATCCTGGATCCTCTCCACCTCCTCCTCAAACAATTCTCAATGTTCCCAGGAACAGGGTGGCAGGAGGGAGTCTCAGGAGGGGCTTCCCGGATCCTGTGCCCCGAAGGACAATGTGACAGTGGCTACAGGACATTCTATCATGAGGACTGGGACCATGGATCCCATCCATCTCCTTGGGCATTAATGTTGTTCCATTCCCTGCTCTCTCTACCACCACTGTGATGAACACTCCTGAAAGCAGATCTGTGAAAAACTGAGCCAGAGTTTCCGGGGGTGAGTCCGAGGCCGAGCATGCCAGGTGATGGGTGCACCTGCAGCCTGGGATGGGTGATGCTCACTTTTCTCCCAGACAAGGGTGCCCGTCACCCTTTCCTCCAGGGGACCTGCATTGGACCTCTGCTTCCTCACGTTCTCCCCAGACCAGACACCTGCCAGTCTGAGGGTGACCAGCGCTGCCTCCATAGGGTTTCCTTTGCCGGAATCCTTCCCCGGGAGCTCCACATCTCTAACACATATTCCCTGTGTGCCTATCCTCCCCCTTGGACTGGCATGTGTTTGGTCTCCATCCCTGTGGAACCCAGTGACTTGGAGCGTAGTTTGGACCAGAGTCAGGTGAAACCTTTCTCTGGTCTTGCTTTGTGGTGTGTCTTCCAGCTTTCTGTGTTTCCCTGGTTTCTGTGTGGGCCACAGGAGTAACCAGCCGTTTCCTGTCTGGGGTCAGGCTGTGGTGTCCCAGCAGGTACAGGGGTCTCTGCCCCGAGATTGTGCCCATAATTCCTTTTTTTAAAAAAAAGATTTTATTTATTTATTTGACAGAGAGAGACACAGCGAGAGAGGGAACACAAGCAAGGGGAGTGGGAGAGGGAGAAGCAGGCTTCCCACGGAGCAGGGAGCCCGATGCGGGGCTCGATCCCAGGACCCTGGGAGCATGACCTGAGCCGAAGGCAGACGCTTAACGACTGAGCCACCCAGGCGTCCCTGTGCCCATAATTCCTAAAGTGGCCTCTCTGATTACATCTGATCTGTAATCAATCGGGGATTTCAATATCGAATAAGGGAAATTTTATGACAAATAAACAGAAGAAAACGAGTCCCCTTTGAAAATAGGTGGGCAGACACAAAGGCTCCTATTGCATGATTCCACATACAGAAACATCCAGAACAAGTAAAAGAATAGGGAGAGAAAGCAGCTTAGGGGTTTCCAGGGTCTGGGCTGGGGGAGAAATGGGCAGGGGGGCTTCTGGTTCGGGGACTCCTTTGAGACATGAGATATTCTGCAGCAGTCTTCTGTGGTGTGGTGGCACAGCGTTGGGAATGTACTTATGCTCATCACATGTTCAGTTGAAAACAAGTAATTTTATTTAAAACAAATAATAAACAGTATACAGAACATGAAAAGATAAAATAACAATATGAACCAGAGAGAAAGAATGTAGGGGGAGGGGATGAAACAATCTGGCGGGGTGTCGGGGTCCGGCGATGGACCTAAGGGTAATTGTACAAGGAGCTCTCCCCGCAGGGCTGTGGGCTCTGGATGTGGCTCTGGGAGCCCTGCGGGAGCAGGAGTAGGGGCAGGGGTTGGGATAGTGGCTGGGCCAGGGGCAGGGCCAGGTGTAAGAACAGGGCCAGGGGCAGGGCCAGTTGTAAGAGCAGGGCAAGGGGCAGGGGCAAGGGGAGGGATAGGATCAGCAGTCGTGGCAGGTACAGGATCTAGGGCAGGACCTGGGTAAGGAGCAGGAACAGGAGCTCCGGCAGGCGCAGGGGCAGGGGCAGCGGCAGAAGGAGCAGGAACAGGAGCTCAGGCAGGGGCAGGGACAGGGGCAGCAGGTCTGGCAGGGGAAGGGGCAGGAGCAGGAGCAGGAAAAGGAGCAGGAACAGGAGCTCAGGCAGGGGCAGGGGTAGGGGCAGTGGCAGCAGGTCTTGCAGGGGAAGGGGCAGAAGAAGGAGCAGGAAAAGGATCAGGAACAGGAGCTCAGGCAGGGGCAGGGGAAGGCACAGAAGCAGGAGCAGGAACAGGAGCTCAGGCAGGGGCAGGGGAACGGGCAGTGGGTCTGGCAGGGGAAGGGGCAGAAATGGGAACAGGAAAAGGAGCAGGAACAGGAGCTCAGGCAGGGGCAGGGGCAGCAGGTCTTGCAGGGGCAGGGGCAGCAGGTCTTGCAGGGGAAGGGGCAGAAGCAGGATCAGGAAAAGGAGCAGGAACAGGAACTCAGGCAGGGGCAGGGGCAGACACAGGAGCAGGAAAAGGAGCAGGAACAGGAGCTCAGGCAGGGGCAGGGTAAGGGGCAGCAGGTCTGGCAGGGGTAGGGTTATGGGCAGGAGCAGGGTCAGGGACAAGAACAGGAGCCCAGGAAGGGGCAGGGGAAGGGGCGGCGAATCTGGCAGGGGCAGGGACAGGAGCAGGAGAAGGAGCAGGAACAGGAGCTCAGGCAGGGGCAGGGGAAGGTGCAGAAGCAGGAGCAGGAACAGGAGCTCAGGCAGGGGCAGGGGCAGGGGCAGCAGGTCTGGCAGGGGAAGGGGCAGAAGCAGGAGCAGGAACAGGAGCTCAGGCAGGGGCAGGGGAAGGGGCAGTGGCTCTGGCAGGGGCAGGGGAAGGGGTAGGAGGAGGGGCAGGAGCTGGGTTGGAGCAGTGGCAGGTGCAGGATCCAGGGCAGGAGCTGGGTCAGGTACAGGATCCAGGGCAGGAGCTGGGTCAGGTGCAGGATCCACGGCAGGAGCTGGGTCAGGGGCAGGAACAGTAGCAGGAGCTGGGTCAGGGGCAGGTGCCAGTTCTTCCTGGTCCGCGTCGGGCTGTCCGTGGGCGGGTGCCGAGTCACGTGCCGGCTCCTGGTCTCCTGCTGAAGTCGCAGCCACCACCCCTCCGTCCAGAGCTGCCGATGGAGTTGGAACCGGCTCTAGCTCCTCAGGTGGTGGAGCAGCTGTGAGAGGAGAAAAGCTCAGCCCGAGCCTGCTCTCCGTGGAGACAGAACCCAGCCCAGGGCCTCCCAGAGAAGCCGCAGCCAGGAAGGAGCCCTCCGCGGGGCATCTCCCCGACCGCAGTCCACCCGCTGGGCGCTCTGAGCCCAGTCGTTGCTCCAGGCCCCACACCAGCCTCTGGGGGCTCGTCCCTGTGGGGCCAGCACCAACCCATCCCCACACACCACAAACACCCAGCCCCAGCCTTCTCACCCTCGGGCTCGGTCTCCGTGGGCTCCGGCTCCTGGACCACTGTCCGGTGACCAACCACCTGGGACAGTGGTCTGGGTGGTGTTGGAGGTCTTGCCCGGCAATCCCCAGCACTTGTTTTTGGGGATGCCTGTGGGGTCAACCCCTCTGTCAGGGAGGAGGGCATGTCCGCCAGCTGCCTCGGGAGGTCTTCCGTGGCCTTCTGCAAAGACAGGGACGGGTAGCCGGCTGGAGGCATCACAGCCCTGCCCGGCCATCCTCACTGTCCTCCTGCCCAGTCCCCCTGCTGCTCCCAGATCAGACACAGACCTGTGAGTGCACAGCCCTGCACCCGGGATGCAGTGACCCATCCCTACAGGGCTATCGGGATAAACCCTGGATAGAAGGGGCAGCGCCCACACACCCCATCCCACAGGGCCAGCCTTGACCTTGAACATGACCTGCCCACTGGGAATCTGACCCCTCATCAGCCTGCTCCTGCTCAGGGTGGCCCCACCCTGCATGACCCCTCTTTACACACACACACACGCACACACACGCACACTCACACACAGACACGCACACACACACACACACGGAGGGGGACCTGGGGCTGCACAGGTCAGATCAGAGCGTGTGGGGCTGGGTGTACGGCTCTGGGCCTCCTGGTGTCACCTTTCGGGCCTTCCGGCCAAACGGCCAGAGGCGGTGGGGAGCCCTGATCGGACATCCCCAGCGGGGGCCAGCGTTTGCAGGGCGGGCTTTCTTCAGCCTGCAGCATCCAGACTTAGGGAGGCAGCAAGCCCACATGTTCATGGTTGGATGATCTCCAACGAAATGAGCTGGGCAGGGGGCTGTCTCTGGAATGTGGGTGCCTTGTTACCTGGGTTCCAAATTCTGTTGGACTCTGTTGTCAGGGAAGTGAGGTCACCACTGCCTGGGGTCCCCTTACCCAACTTCCTCCTCACACAAGACCCCCGCCCCCGAGGGCCCCCTCCCCCGGCTGCTCAAAGCTCCCCCTCCCCCCATGCCCCATCCATACAGTGACTCCCTCAGAGCCCCCCCACAGCCTTGCCAAGGCCTGGGTGCAGCCGGTGTCCCCGCTGTGAGGACACCGAGCTGGCTTCAGACTGGGCTCCTGTGCGTGCCCAGGGCTGTGACCCTGGACAGACTCCATGCCTATCAGGGCCTCCCCAGGCTCCCCATCTGCACAGTGGGGTGTTCTGGCTTCTACTCCTAGGGACGCCATCAGGGGTAGGACCTCTACATACATTCCGGACCTGCTAACACAGGAGGCTGGGGCAAACTTGGCAATGCAAGGATGAGCCCGGGGCTGGGCAGGACATGGAGCACAGCTCAGAGGGGCCTGGGTCTGCTCTGGCGTCTGGGCAAAGCCACCCCCTTCTTGCCTGTTCCCAGCCCCTGTGGGAAGGTTGCAATGAACGGCTTCTGACCTTGTCCTCTCACAACACAGACTTCCAGGGGCTTCGATTAGGGTTAGGCTCAGGTCCCAGGGACTCATCTGTGCCCATGTGCTGAGCAGTCCCCCAGTGGATCCCAGCATCCCTGAATCCTGTTCACAGATCCCTATGGAATCCCCTCCCCTCCAGGGAGGATGGCCTCTCAGGAAGAGAATGGGGCCAAATGCTGGGATGTCATTTCCAAGCTGATGGAGGAAAGTCTGTGACTTCTTCTGGTTACCTCTGTCGTGTGTTCATTCTCTGTCTCCTTCTCTGTTTCTGTCTCTGTCTCTGTGTCTCTCACAGGAGCAGGATCTGTGGACTCCAGGGGTGATGTGAGAAACCTCAGAAGCCTCTCTTGTCCGTATTTCCCTCTTCTGTCCCTGGGCTCCGTTCCTTCCTAAGGCCTTATCACCCGGACCAGAGCAGTGAATCTGGAACCTCTTCCAAATGGAGACCCGGAGGCTGCAACAAGGAGGGTCTTGGCCTTGGTCCCCAGGCTAGTGGTCAGTGCTCTGCCACGTTCTGCGTACCCAAGTCCTCAGCCCCCCAACCCCCCCAGTCTGTCCCCTGCTCCGAAGGACCTCGTGGGAGTACAAAGCATTTTCCCAGGACTGGGAGCACAGGGGGTCGGGGATGGAGATCCAAGGCCAACAGGCTCTCCCACAAGCCTGTGGGACCCTAGGGACACTGCATCTCTACAACCCAAGTGACAGAAGAGTAAGCTGAGGCCTTTGTGCTGTAGCCCCTCTGGACTTGGGGGTGGGTATCTCTTCCTGCTTCCAAGTGCCCAGGCTGGTGATGGACACCGGAACCCAGACCCTGTCCTCTCCCAGTGCCCTGGCAACCTCCCTGGGCCCCTTGGGGACCCCTGACCCTCAGCCTGGCCTGTCTCCCCTCCCCATGCTATGGATCTGGGTCCTTGCCAGGAGCCCTGATGCCCTGCCCCATGGCCCAGCTGTCTGCAACCTGTTTCTTCTTTCCCCCCTGTCACCCACCTCGCTCCCAGGGTGTCCTCCCCTTCTGACCCACAGCTGGGCAGTCAGAGTGGTGTGTGTGTGCGGGTGGGTGTGGGGGGGGGTGGGTGTGCAGGTGCACGTGCCTCTACGTGCCTGGGGTTGCCAAGGTCATGTCCCCACATGGGACGGGGTGGGTAGCTCTTCCCGAGGATCTGAGGGGCTCTCACCCCCAAAGCAAACCTCATGGGAGGGTTGGGACTGGCCTAGGACTGAAGAGCAGCTCCTTGGACTCTGCACCCCTCAGTTGTCCTGGGCCAGTCCCTGCCTCTCTTGACCCAGATTCCCAACTGTCCCTGAGGGTCGGACATGGAAAGGCTTGAACGTGGCTGCTCTTCCAGGGGTAGGTGGGGGACAGGTGCACCAGGCACGCAGGCCTCCCCACCGAGAGGGCCAGCCAGGTGTGTCATGGCCAGGTGTGCACAGACGACCTGCCCACAGCTCCTGGACCATAACCCAGCCCGCGGCAGATGTGCACGAGACCCATGGCTCCGCACCTGACCGGTCCCCCGCGTTCCCTCACCACCTCGGAGACAAGGGCTCTTCTTCATCCTAGGGCCCGTCATCCTTCGGACAATGAGAGGAGAGGGATCCGTATGTAGAGGAGGCCGGCAGGGCGTCCCACGGAACGTCGTGTGCCCATCTCTGCTTTTTCGTCTAGGCTTAGCGGTGGACCACCACCTAGAAAGAGGCCCGCGGGGCAGGGACATTTGTCTGCCCTGTTCCCTGAATTATGGAAAATGTCTAGAAGGGGCTTCCTGTCCATAGGTGGAGTCGATGAAGCCCAGCCAGCACCTTTCAGATGTCTGAGTGGCTCTGGCCCCTCTGCCAGCCCCCAGGGATCCCTACTCTGGCTCCACCCAGGATGGGAGCCCCAGATGGAATCTGAAACCTCCTGACAGCCAGGAATGCGGCTTTGCCCAGGACACAGGACAGCGAGGCTTGGGGCAGAGAGTTCCTTCACGGTGGAGAGGAACCACCTCAGCCCCAGGCTACCCTCCCCGTGGGCCGGCCACAGGGTCGGGGAGCGGTCCCAACAGGCCCGACGGCAAACCCGTGTGTGGGGCCTGGCCTCGTGGCACGCAGGGTCCCCAGGAGACACCTGCAGTTCGGAGAGGGGACGTGCCAGGCCCGAGACACACAGCCCGCAGGTGAGGGGGATCCTCCGGGCGGGACGGGGGCTCTGCTCATCTTGGTGAGCAGCAGGTGTGGGAAGGGCTGGGGAGGCGTTGCTCTGGGAGGTGCTCTGGGAGAGGGGCCACAGGAGAGGGCCTGGCCCGGCTCCACCAGTTTCCTCAGGCTGTCAGCACGTACTGCCCACAGCCTCTGGCTCGCCCGCAGCGGCAGGGCCCACTCAGGTTCATGGTGGGGCTGATCTGTGGAGAAAGGAGGGACAATTCACAACACAGAAACTGCAAAACTATTTCTGTCCGTTTCCTGAAGTGCAACAGAATATCCAAATTGGTTCGGATCATCTTCCACGTATGTGAAGGGTGATTTTGTACGTGGCCAAGGCTGGGGCTTGACCGGGTGTGTGTGTCTGTGTGTGTGAAGGAGCAGGTGTGTGTGTGTGTGTGTGTTTGAAGGACTGGGTGTGTCTGTGTGTTTGGCGTGTGTGTCTGTGTGTGTGTGTCTGTGACGGGAGCAGCCCAGACCCCTTGGGTTGAGATCATGGCCACGTAAGGGGCACAGCCGTCGTGGCACCCCGGGTCGTCAGTGTTCCGGATGGCGACAGGGCAGGAGACCCTCCCGGCCCTCCCAGAGCCCGGTCCTGGAGCGCCCTCGTCCCCACACTCCCCCTGAGCCCGCACCAGCCCTTACGGACTGCCTGGTGCACGTGCCCCACGCCGGGGAGCCGTCGAGTGAGGCTCCTGTTGACCAGCTTGTCCCCAATTTCTTCCATGGGGCTCTGCAAAGACAGTGAGCGGCGCCCGGCCCGGAGGCATCACAGCCCTGCCCGGCCGTCCTCACCGTCCTCCTGCCCAGCCCCACTGCTGCCCCCAGATCAGACACAGCCCTGTGCGGGCCCAGACCTGCGCCCAGGGTGCAGTGACATGTATCGACAGGGCTCCAGATCAAACCTGGGGAGAAGAATGCCGCCCCAGCACACCCCGTCCGACCCAGCCAGCCTTGACCCGGGGTGTCAACATGATCCACCCACCATGCATCTGGCCCCTCATCACCCTGCTCCTGCTCAGGGTGGGCTACCATGCCCGAGACCTCTGCACACACACACACACACACACACACACACAGAGGGGCGCTGGGCTGCACGGTCGGATCACAGCGGTGTCTGGCTGGCCTGGCTGGCTCTGGGCCTCCCTGTGTTCCCTTTGGGCCCCTCCAGGCAAATGGCCAGAGGTGTCAGGGGTGGGACCTGACCCCAAGTCTTCAGTGGAGGCAACGGCTCTCACTGTCAGCTTTGCTGAGACCACATCCTGGGGACATTGGGATACAGCAGGATTGCAGCATCTCCAGCCAAGTGAACTGAGTAGGAAGGGGGCTGTCACAGGCACCCACATTCTCGCTGCAGAGAGCTTGTCACCTGTGTTTTATGTCACCGTCTGAGCCGTCATTCAATACTTCCATACATCACCTGGTGCTCATCATGACAAGTGCGCTCCTTCATCCCCTTCACATATTTAACCCATCCCCCCACACTCCTCCCCTCTGGTAACCATCAGTTTGTTCTCATAGTTAAGAGTCTGTTTCTTGGTTTGCCTCTCTCTCTTTTTTCCCTTTGCTCCTTTGTTTTGTTTCTTAAATTCCACATATGAGTGAAATCATATAGTATTTGTCTTTTTCTGACTGACTTATTTCGCTTAGCATGATACTCTCTAGCTCCATTCATGTTATCACAAATGGTAAGATTTCATCCTTTTATATGGCTGGGTAATATTGCATTGTATATACACACCACATCTTCTTTATCTATTCATCAGTCTATTTGCTTTTCAAGGTGTTGTCTTCCTGGGTCTGACCTGGACTTCTGTTGACAAGGATCCAGATCTGCTCCCGGGTTGCTTGGTAAAGTCTTTCTTGGGGATGAACTGCCCAAGTCTTCATGCCCTTTTGCATACTTGGTCATTATTCTCACCTTGTTTATCCTAGTTCTTTAGGTGATGTCCAGTATTTTCCTCAGCCTCTCACCTTCATTTTCATTAGATTTTCTCAGGATGATTTAACTTGTGAGCTGAAAGAGACCTCAGAACTCATCTAGCCCAACCCTTTCATTTTCTAAAGGCATGAACAAGACAGAAGTGACTCACTCCAACTTGTGTATGGTTACCTAAAGGAGGGCTAACCTTGGGTTTTATGTCTCCCGATCTTTCTTCTGGTTGTTTTTTCATTTAACCAACATTCCCAAAATGTTGTTGCTCAAAAAAAAATTTCTGTGGTCAAATAAATTCAGACAATAAAGGGTTGCGAACATTTAAAAGGTTTCTTTGCTCTAAGAGTTTTCTGAGCCTTTAACATGGAGATCCATAATGTGAAACTCAGGTGGGTAGGAGTATACTATATTCAATGATTCCCAACTTATTTTAAAACAGAATTCCATGTTCTCCCAGAATTATGCTAGATAATGTTCCTCAGAACACTTGGTAAATGTGACACTATCAAATATTTTCACAGGTAATTAAGCACTTCTCAAATACATATTTTTATTTTGCCTACCAAAAGTTCTTTTTAATAATAGATTATTTGATTCTTGAATCATTTTTACTCAATGAGGTCAAAGTACAAGGCGGTAAAGGAAGAAGGTCTCATTCAGATTCTCATTTCCTTTCAGGGGAATATGTGCAGGATTTTTGGCATTCTGCTTTGTGTTTAAGTTGGGTCCATATTTGTCAAACCTTTAGATTTGGTTTGTGAATATCAAGGTTAAATGAAGGTGAAACAAAACAGTTCTAGGAAAGCCAAGAGGCAAATGCTCATAGTTAATCCAAGACTGTTCTCGGGGCATTTAGCCTTTCCCAGCTATTAGCACTCAGACACTGTTATTAGCACATAGACACCTAATCACCCTGTGTGCATTAGCCAAATTAGATGTGTTGATTAAAGATACAAATTATGTGATACGTTTATATATCAAAATAAGATAGTTTTATTTTGACAGGAAAGCTTTGCTTTGTGTGTGTGTGTGTGTGTGTGTGTGTGTGTGTGTGTGTGTTAGAAAGACAAAGAGAAAGAGGCAAAAGAGATGTGGTAAGTTACCAGAAAAAATATTTTGGAATTAAAAAACAGGCAATCTCTGGCAAAAATCTGTTTTCCCCTATCTGACATGGCATTACAAGGAGGTTATTTAAAAAGTTAGTGTGACTATAATGTGAAATTCCTGGTAAGTGTGAAATCAGTTAAGAAATCAACTAAATTAGCATTATAATAGCCACATAGGACATCATAATATACTGATGAGTCTTATAAATCTTCAACTTCTGTGTCACTCATAACAGAAAGTGTGATTCTGGCTGGGACCATGTCACTTTAAGGAACACTTTCATTTCATAAGGAGGCATCTTTTTTTTTTTTAAGATTTTATTTATTTATTTGAGAGAGAGAATGAGAGACAGAGAGCATGAGAAGGAGGAAGGTCAGAGGGAGAAGCAGACTCCCTGCCGAGCAGGGAGCCCAATGCGGGACTTGATCCTGGGACTCCAGGATCATGACCTGAGCTGAAGGCAGTCGCTTAACCAACTGAGCCACCCAGGCGCCCATAAGGAGGCATCTTTAATGGAACTGAGAAATTGTTTATCACCTTTCAAAATATGGCCGCACACAATGAATGATCACTGGGCAGAGAAAGGAGTTGGCTATAAAGGGCTTTGTAAAATAGCTGAATTACGTTTTATCTTTCATAAAATTCATAAAACAGGATGGAAGAGGTACAAGATTATCTGAATTTAGAAGAATATAAAAATGATAGTGAAAAATTATACTAAATGTTTAGATGCAGCTATTGCAGACCACACCCCTAAATCTTGTGGGTTATATCCTTATGGGGCTGCCAATATAAGGCTCCTGACACTCATACTTCCTCAGGCACTCTCGGGCACTGAGAGGCAGGAGTTACCTTTTAGGACCTCTACAACCTTTTATTTTTAATTACTTGCTACAGAAATGATTAGCAAAGGCATCAAACATCTAGCCCTTAAATTTCCTGATATTGCTTCCAAGGAAGAAATTCATATACAATAATTAGTTTTCCTTGATTCTTTTATCTCATTTCACCAAACCCAGAACACTATGGGTTGTAAGATGTGCCATTGTTTTATGTACTGCTAAGAAAGAAAGATGCTTCTGTTTAACCTATGACATGCCGTAACTTATAAGATACATCTTAAATTTGAAATATTAAAATTTGAGGAAATGTTTGTCTTATTATCAATGAAATGTGACAATTTCTGGGCATATGTAGAAGGTTTTGTTCTCTGTAATATTTCTAGTGCTATTTGAGAGTTAGCTTGCCATCCTAACATCATGGCTAGTGATATGTGCAAGAGGGTTTCAATTTTTTTGTAATTGTGTACTTATGTATTTGAATCTTTCCATAATTATTTAACTTTTGAACTACTTAGGATTTATCTTCCTAATTGGATTGTACATTTTTTAAAATCAGGTTTTCCAGTTTAGCCCACAGTAGTGACCCTTGCAAATAGCAAGTATCAGTAAACACATCATTCATATATTCATTTGGTCAACAAAGGCATGTGCATATTAAACACCTACCATATGCCAGGTCCTTTGCCAAGTAGAGGGAAGCCAGTGAGCATGGCACAGCCTCTCTTTTCATGAATCTTTCTTGATAGTGGGAGCAGCAAACAAATACATCACTACAACACAGAATGGGAAGCGATGTGATGCACTGGTCCTGGGTGCATGGTAGCATAGAGAAAGCCACCGTATTGACACTTGGGTCAGGAAAGGCTTCCTGGAGGTGGTGACTAAGCCATGTTGGGAGTGTGGGTATCAGTGTTCCAAGCAGAGACACAGTGGGTACAAAGGTCAAAGGTCAGGAGAACATGAGAATTTTGTAACACTGAAAGAGACTCAGCAAGGGTGGAGCATAGACTTGAGAAGGGGGTGGGGAGATGAGAAGTAGGTTGGACATGTAAGTAGGGATCACATCATGAAGATCTTAGTTCTTTCTTTCTTTTTTTTAATGTTTTATTTTTTAAAGTAATCTCTACACCCAATGTCGGGCTTGAACGCACAACCCCAAGATCAAGAGTTGCATGCTGAGCCAGCCAGGCATCCCAAATATCTTAGTTCTTTAACTTAATAATATTCTGTCACCTGTATTGTCAGTTGGCCAATCAACAAGCATTTAGCCTCTTTTGTGTGGTAGAGAAAGAAAGAATCACGATAATAAATGGTTACAGAGCATCAAACGTCGTTCCAAGTCTTTCGGATAAATCATGCCATCTAGTGTTCCCAACAACCAATAAAGTGAGTATTACTGTCATCCCATCTTTCAGATAGGAAAACTAAGGAATAGAGTGGTTGAATAAGTTGCCTGAAATCTTAGCGCAACCAAGTGGGATTCAAACCGAGGCAGTTTGCCTCCACAATCAGTCCGCTTAACACCACTCTGCAATTCCTTCTCATGACCAGTGGCGGCTCCTGCACCCATCACAGCTGTGCCCCTTGGTAGCTCCGTGTGAGGACGAGGACTAGAACTCTCCCTTCTTACTATGGTGGTGATGCTAACAGGAGACCAAGGCACCCTGAAGTCGCCACTTGATGAATGCTGTAAAGAAAGCAGCTTGTTTTCCAATAATGACCGTGGAGATACCCACACGGGAAGGGACCACCAACCTAGGACCTACTCCCAACACTGGCTGTTGTAGCGGAAGAACCTGTAAGGTTCATATTGTATCCATCTTGGAGCCATTTGCTTCTTGATTTCATTAGAATGGACTTTTAGCCACAACAGCAAGTTTCAGTAGTTCTGAAGAGGAAATGAACTTGAAAGGTAAGGATCTTGTATTTAATTTAGAAACAAAGGCACATGGTTCTCCTTGGTGATATTTTTCTCTGGGATGTGTTATTTGATCTTTTTTTTTCTTTCTTTTTTTTTTTTACTACATAAAGGGGCCTTCAGTCCCCTCTTGCATATCTGTTTTTCAGACGTTCTATCAGGAAGCATATATTTGGAAGAATGCCCATCTTTATTTTTTTTTTAAAGATTTATTTATTTATTTATTTATTTATTTGTCAGAGAGAGAGACAGAACACAAGTAGGGGGAGAGGCAGGCAGAGGGAGAAGCAGGCTCCCTGCCGAGCAAGGAGCCTGATGTGGGACTCGATCCCAGGACCCCGGGATCATAACCTGAGCTGAAGGCAGCCTCTTAACCGACTGAGCCCCCCAGGCGTCCTGAAGAATGTCCATCTTTAAAGTTAGCTGAGATATTCATGACTTTCAAATACCTGGCTATCATTATTAAGTTGGGATAAATATGAAAAACAACAATATACGCAGGTTCCTACTTATACCAGTATGATTAATAGATTTCCTTTTTCTACCACTGACTATTATAACAACCACAAGGAGAGGCACCTGAATCTTGTCCTGCGGAGAAGAATACTAGCAGGTGATCTCGGGCAGGTTTGGAAGATGGAAACTGTTATATAAGGTTTAAGTTACAAAATGAGTGTTGAGTGTAAATAAAAAAATAAATTCTAAACTGACCTCACTAATTTGTTTTCATCTTCCTTTGCTAATTTTATTTTGTAAGTGTCTTCACCTGTATTTACTTTGCAGGAAGCTTTTCTTTCTTTGAGGCTGAGCCTGTAGTTGGGACTGTTTTCTAGTTATGCTCTAAGATTCTCTGTTACAATCTAAATCTCACTTTTAAGAGACGTTATTTTTAACAAGTCAGGGTGCAGAGTTTCCTTTTAAAGAATTGGCTGAACATGCAGTCTTTTTAAAGGTGATAGTCTTTTCCTTTGAGGATAAAATGTGATTTACATTTTTCAAAGTATCTTCACAAATAAGATTGTTGATCAGACTTCAGAACAGGCTCCTGAAATTCTGATTGTTGACATTGAACTCAGGGGATAATGAAAAGAAACAAAGAAGCCACATAATCTAGCCAATTTCCTGCTGAGACTTGAGAGCTCTTTCTTAATGTTTGGGTGTCCTGGCTGCCACTAGCAAGAGGAGATTGGCTGCCTCCATCCTTTTCCACTGAATTCCTACTAGCTCCTTAGCTAATGAGGACTGAATGAAACCTGGAAATTGCATTCAAAAGTCTATAGCTAGAGGTTGCAGTTCAGCCTGTTGCTGAATGGATGACCTTGGGTGGGTCATATAACCTTGCGAAGCTTTAAGTTTTCTCAGTAACATGGGTCAACAGTTGTGGCAGATACACCTAAGACAACTCCCAATGAGTCACAACCTTGTATAATCCCACAGTTTGAATGTGGGAGGACCCTGTGAATTGCTTCGTGCCAACAGAATATGGCAAAGGGGATGAGATATCCCTCCCTTGATTAGGTTACATTATATAAGACTCTGTCTTAGGAGGCTGAAAAGAGAGATTATGGCTTTGAAGAGATAAACTGCTTTGTAATAAGAGATCCTATGGAGAGGGTTCTATGGACTGAATGTGTGTGTGTCAGCTACATTCATACGGTGAAATCTAATCCCCAGCGTGATGGTATTTGGAGATGGGGCCCTTGGGAGGTGACAGGATCATGAGGGTGGAGCACGAATGGGATTAGTGCCCTTATAGAAGACACCCCAGAGAGCTCCTTCGCCCCTTTTACCTGTGAGGACATAAAGAGAACACGAGAAGTTGGCCATATATGACCAGGAAGTAGGCTCTCAACAGACACCGAATCTGCTGGTGCCTTGATTTTGGACTTCCTAGCCTGCAGAATTTGAGAAATAAGTGTTCATTGGTTAAGTCACCCAGACTATGGTAGTTCGTTCTAGCAGCTAGAAGAGACTGAGACTGAGGGCCCCGTGGCAAGGAACTTTGAGCAGGCTCTAGGAGCTGAGAGCAGCCTTAGCTGATAGAGTGCAAGAAAACAGGGCCCTGGGTCGCGTAGCCACAAGGAAATGAATGCTGCCAACAACCTGAATAAACTTGGAGGGGGCTTCTTCCTAGTCAAGCCTCCAGATGAAAATGCCCACCTTCTGAGACCCTGAGCGGAAGACAGCTGAGCTGTGCCTGGACTCCAGACCCATGGAAACTGGGAGATAATAAATGTGGTGTTTTTTTTTTTTTTTTTAAGTAATTAGTTAAAACATTTTTAAATTGTGGTAAAATACACATAACATAAAACTTGCCATCTTGATCATTTTTAGGTTTAGTAGTGTTAAGTATATTCACATTGTTGGGCAACCAGTCTCCAGAACAATTCTATCTTGTGAAACAAAACTACCCATTAAACAGCACCTCCCCATCTTCTACCCCCTGATCCCAGCTCTGGCATTCACTATTCTATTTTCAGATCCCATGAGTTTGATTAATCTAGATACTTCATAAAAATAGAATCATACACTCCTTGTTGTTTTGTGACTGACTTATTTCACTTAGCATAATGTTCTCACAGTTCACTCTTATTGTAGCAGGTGACAGAATTTCTTTCCTTTTTAAGGCTGAGTAATATTCCTGTGTGTGTGTGTGTGTGTGTGTGTATCACATTTTATTTATTCATTCATCTCTTGATGGACACTTGGGTTGCTTTCACCTCTTGGCTCTTGTGAATATGCGTGTTTTTAAGCCTCTAAATCTATGGTAATTTGTTAGTCAGCAAAAGAAAATTAATACCACAATAAAAACACTGCACAGGGACATGGTAAAGATTAAGAAATAAATTCTATAAACTACAAAGTGTGGTATAATTTTACAGTGAGGTCACGTTATCTGCATATTTAACTTAATAAAATTTAACATGAAGGGCTGCAAAAAGAAGAAGAAGGAGAAGGAGAAGGAGAAGAAAAGAGGACGGAAATGCATTTTTTACGAATGTGAGCAATTCTGTCCGTCCCTGCAAGTGGCGAGTGAGGAGTGAGCTGGTGAAGGCAGGTGACTGATTTGTCCTCACATGCCTGAGCACCTTGGCCTGAACGATGTTCTAGTGTTTTGGAACATGTATTTTCTCTGCTGCTAATAAATTACCACAAACTCAGCAGTGTAGAACAACATGATTCTTACCACAGTGTCTCCGGATCGGGAGCCCAGGCACGGCTTCGTGCCTTCTCTCTTTTAGGGTCTCCTGAAGCTAGAGTGGAGGTGTCAGCTGGGCTTGCATGTCTTCTGGAGGCTCAAGTAGAGAGGAATCTGCCTCCAGATTCGCTCCTATCGTTGGCAGAATTCATTTCTTTGTGGCTGCCTGACTGAGAACGTCAGCTTTTGGGGGGTTGTTGGTGGGGGGCCAATTTTGGCTCCAAGATGTCTGCCATGGTTCTCTCCCCCGTGGCCCCCGTTTAGGCAGCTTGCCTCCTCAGGAGGCGGAGAGTCTCTAGAGCAAGTCCACCAGCACGATGGAGCCTTGCAGAACGTAACACAACAGTGGGAGGGACATCCTGTCACTTCTGTCGTATCCTACTGGTTAGGAGCAAGTCACAGGAGGAGACGGTACATGGGCATGGACACCGGGGGACAGGGGGCTCTGGGGGTCACCTTCTATCTGTCTGCCACACCAGATTAAGCTGCAAATATGGGTATGTAGCCCAAGGACGGGCCTTAAAGACCGAACAGCCCAGTGCTTCCCCAACCTTAGCTAAACATGCAGATTAATGGAGTCGAAACACAAACACACGACAACAACAACAACAACAAAGGAAGATCCCTCCTGCCCTCTCCAAACCTTCAGCATCATGGTCTCTGGGAGGTGGAGACCAGGCAACTGTAGTTAAAAAAAGAAAATCCATAGTGATTTGAATGTGTAGCCGCGACAGAAAAGTCCTGATGTAGCCTTTTAGACCCGAGACACTTGGGCCCAGAGTGGTACAGTGACGAACCCCAAGCCACACAGGACATCAGAGCAGAGCCAAGCCCAGACCTCAGGGATCCTAAATTTCATTTTGTGCTTTTTCTATTATACCATGCTGCCTTCTTAATTTGGAATTTGCGGACTACGTTTTACTTCTCTACAAGCTGTGGCGAGAAAAATCTTCACCAGGAAACCACTTCTTTTCGGTAAATGTTGGAGCTGGCTCACACGGGCTCGTGGCATTTCTTCCCGGCTCCTGGTTTTGGAGATCTCACAGTGGTAGCTCGACACTGGCCATGCTAGAAATTGTCACACCAGGGCACCTGGCAAACGCCGCAAGTCAGGAGTCCCACCACCCACTCCTCCTCGGACAGCAGGGACACCTTCACCAGCCCTCCACTGTCCATTTAAATTTGAAGAATGCTGAATGCATCTGTACCGTGGAGATTGTGTAATTATGCCTACTCTTGGCCAAAATGCAAATAGAGTTCAGAAAATTAAAGGTACGAACAGTAATGTGGCACGTATCTTCCTACTTAGCCTGACCAGTATTAATGAATGTTTGGTGGGGGGACTGAATGAACCGTTTGGGAGTTTTCTTCCCCACCTCCTCGCTTTTCTTGTCTCCAAAGTTAGTGCGGGCTGCTCTGCTCGCTACACAGGTTGTTCATTTATCTTCAGAGCAGAGTTCACCTTCCATTTTTCTCCCGTTTTCAGTCAGGATTTCTTGCTCCACACTCTGTCCTACGGACGCTGCAAGATATATGACATCGATAGAATTCTAGGTGCATCACTGCAGTCCAGATTCCTGACAGAGAAGCTTGTGGGACTCTTTGCCTGTTTCTCTGGGCACAGCCTTTCTATGACAGGGAGAATAAACCCAGGATGCTGTTTACGGAAAATAAAATCTTCTGTTGGGTTGACAGAGTGAAGTTTTCCACCTACTTCTACCCTGAGGGGGCCTTGAGGAAGTGTTTCTGTCAGTTCTGTTTCACAGCTCTGACGTGTTGCTTTGAGCTTTGATTTCCTGGGACCTCGAGGCCTGAAGCCCCCGAACTGGGCGGAAAACGGGACCAACTCTGAAAACAGTTCTGAAGAATTGTCCCTTGATGTGAGAGGCTTGCTCATTCCGTGGCCTGCCAGTGCTTTTGACTCCAAATTGTGAACCACGAACTTCATATAGATCTTTCTCCTTCCCCCTCCTACTTACTGATCTTCCACTGCTGAGCTGTTCTCTCTTTGTCTTTGAGGAAAGTCGGTATGGAGAGTCAGCATGGTTTAACTGAAAAAGCTCAGGTTTGATGGTAGACAGACCTGCATGGCTCCACCACTTACCAGGTGCGTGACCCCAGGGCCAGTTGCTCTCTGAGCCTCAGTCTTGGAAAATGGAGGCAATAATATCTATTCTTCAAGGTTTTTTCTACGGGGAGGATAAATGAAAATTACATGTAAAAAGAAGAGCCCTGTGCCTGGCACACAGCAAGAACAATGCGTGTTAGCTCCCTCTAGTGGCTACTCTCTGTAATAGCAACAGCAGATCTTCAGACTATTTGCAATTATTTATGAATATTCACTACTCATCAATTTACATGCGTTTATTTCATTTTATCTTCACAACAATTTTCTGTAATTTAGGAGATTAAATTTAATTTCCTCAGTAAAGCTTTTATTGATAATTTAATCTAAGATTATCCCACCTACCCATCACAATATCCCAGAGCCCTAGTATATATATATTTTTTGCAGCACTTACTATTATCCAGAATTATATTTTTTATCTGTTGCATACTTATTGTCAGTCTCTATCTGTTAAAATATAAGCTCAAATGAGAGAAGCAGCTTTGGTTTGATTTCAACTGTTCCTCCAGCGCCTGGCATGTATCAGAAAATACATACTTTTTGGAATGAATGAGGGAAGCACTATTACGATCTTCATTTAGCCCCAGGATGAAACACAAACTTAGATATGTTAAATGAACGGTCTTAAGTTAGAGAGCTAGTAAGAAGTGGAAAAAGCCTGGATTGGAATTTGGATTGTTGGACTCTGGAATTGGTGCACCTGATTATCTCCCTACCCAGGCTTGTGGTCCATGGGTGAAGTTTTTATAGAGAGCCCATGGTTTTTTGAAGTCTTTGCTAAGCTACATGATAAGTCCAGCACTGTCTTAGGGGATATGAGATTTAAAGCTTTTTTATTTTTTAGACAGAGAGAGAGTGCTTGTGAGTGGGGGTGGGGAGGGGCAGCGAGAGAAGGAGAGAGAGAATCTCAAGTGGGCTCCATGAGCCCCACAAGAGGCTTGATCTCATGACCCTGAGATCATGACCTGAGCTGAAATTAAGAGTCAGACGCTTAACCGACTGAGCCACCCAGGTGCCCCAGAGGATGTGAGATTTAAAAAAGAAGCTTAATTCCAAGACCTTAGAGTGTGTGTGTGTGTGTGTGTGTGTGTGTGTGTGTGTGTGTGTGTGTG
>NW_023270074.1:26002-44877 GCF_011800145.1 Mirounga leonina
TGTGTGTGTGTGTGTGTGTGTGTGTGTGTGTGTGTGTGTGTGTGTGTAGGCCCCAAGCCCAACCCTGAGATCAAGAGCTGAGCTGAGATCAAGAGTTGGATGCTTAACCAACTGAGCCACCCAGGTGCCCCTCCAAGATCTTTGTTTTGAAAGACCCTAACTGGGGGTCTTTCAAACTGGGAAATTCTAATTGGGAAAATAAGGTGTACATCATAAAATGGAGAATAACACAATAATACACTTGATTAAGTGTTCAAGATTTGAAGAGGAGAGTATGTGGCTGTACTCCATCAGAGATGGGGCAATAGACACAAAAGCCAAAGTTGTTTTTAAGTTCTCTTTAACTCATTTGTTCATTTATCCAGCAAACATGAAATACCTACTGATTGCCATGTATTACACTTGTTATGCACTTTGAATATACAGTAGAATAAGTGATGGTCCTCTACTCTCAGGGAGCTCATGATTCATGGGAAACACAGGCATATGCAGTATAATTATGCTGCTATATATTAGGTATAATTATGAAGATTTTCATAGGGCATCAGTTACACCGCAGGCAGAGAGAAGAGATAGGGTGACTAGTAGCCAGGGACCAGCTGATGAAGTGCCATTTTTGTTGCATTAGGGACTTTTGGCTTTGTTCTCTACATTAGTGCTTCTTAAGTGGAGGTGATTTTGTACCCCTCTAGGATATGATTTATGGAGATCTGGCAAATTTAGCAATGTATGGAGACAATTTTGATTCTTTTAACTCAGCGGGTGCCAATGGTATCTGGCAGCACAGGGACGTAGCTGAACATCCTACAGTGCAAGGTCAGCTGGCCACAACAAAGAATTCTCTGACTCCAAATGTCAATAGTCCTGGGGTTGAGAAATCCTGCTTTTAGAAAGGAAGGTAGGTTATTGCAGGGGCTTAAGTGAGTGAATGGCACATTCTGTGTTAGACAATCTCTATGGAGTGTAGATTTGAAGATGCTAAGGCTTGAGGCAAGGGGTTAGATTCTTTTTTTTTTTTTTAATTTATTTATTTGAGAGAGAGAATGAGATAGAGAGAGAAAGCATGAGAGAGGGGAGGATCAGAGGGAGAAGCAGACTCCCTGCTGAGCAGGGAGCCCGATGTGGGACTCGATCCCGGGACTCCAGGATCATGACCTGAGCCGAAGGCAGTCGCTTTACCAACTGAGCCACCCAGGCGCCCAAGAGGTTAGATTCTTGCAGTAGCACAGAGAGAACTGGAGAATGTCTGGACTAGAGCCTTTGCGGTGGGAGAGAAGAGAGGAGTTTGAGGACTTAGTGAATGGATGTGAGTGGGAAAGGAGAGGGATTGGTCAAGTTTCTGCCTTGTCTGGTGCAACCATTACCTGCGGTCAACCCAATAGTAAGTATAGATATTGGCCAGAAGCAATGACATCAATTTAAACAAGCTGGTTTGAGCTACCAGGCAGAGACATCCAGCAGGCACTGGATATGCAAATCTGAATCTTAAGAAAAATGGGTTTGGAGCCAGCAGCTTAAAATAGTGGATGAAAGCCAGAAGAGCATATTAGCTCATCCAGGGAGAATGTGTAGAAATGGAAACAGCGTCTAATATTCTAGATTGGCTGCTGATTTCTAGAATATCAGAAATACATACAATAAAGGGGCAGGTAGAAGGAGAAGAACCCTTGAAAGAGACCAAGGGGCAATATTCTGAGGGGTAGGAGGGTTAGGGGAAGGAGTGTCATGGAAGCTGAGGGAAGAAAGGGTTGCAGGAAGAACTGAATGCTCAACAGAGTCCAATGTTGCTGAAAATTCCTAAGAGAAGGATTGAAAAGCAGCTATTGGGTTTGGCAATTCAAAAAACATGGGTGACCTTGAAGAAGGCATTCTATTGGTTGATTGTGGCAGAAGCCAAATTTCAGTGGGTTGAGGAGTGAATGGAAATGATAGAACTGCAGGTAAGAGAGAGTACTCTTTCTAGAAGTTTGGCTGTGTAGGGAATGAGAGAGGGGGATGTAAAGTTAGAGTGTATTGGTCATGCCCAACTCCTTGGTTCCTTTGGTTAATAACAGTAGCCACCAAAATATTGATGTGTGTGAGGATGTGATCACTATTCTCTTACATTCTTATTGCCAGCTTACAATGAAAGCAAATGTTAGATCAAATTCTGACACACTTACAAATATTTATATTCCAAGCGTATATTATCCAGCAGGCAAGAAAATGCATTCAAATGTTCTGAAAGTCTCATGAACTCCCAACTTTCTGAAGTCCTCAGTGATGACCTTCACTTTGATGAAAGGTTCATGTGATGCTGACCTGGCAGTATTCCAAAGGTAAATTCTATTGCCCTCTGGTTATTATCAGACAACCCCAAATCCTCCAATCCAATGGCTGGACACTGTTAGGAATCAGGTCTCTACCATTTCTAAAAGTAGAAGTTTATTAAGGTCTTATACCCTAGTCAGGCATGGTTAGTGCACAGGATTGAATAGTGTCCCCCCAAACTCATGTCTCTTCAGAACCTCAGAATATGACCTTATTTGGAAATGTGCCATTATGGATGTAGTTAGCTGAGGTCACACTGGATTAGAGTGGACTGGTGTCCCTCCGGTGACTGGTGTCCTCATAAGAAGGCCATGTGAAGACAGTGAGACACAATGGAGAAGGATATGCAAAGGTGGGAGCAGAATTTTGCAGTGATGCAGCTACAAGTCAAGGAACAACGAGGATTGCAAGGAACCACTACAAGCTAGGAAGAAATAAGGAAGAGTTCTTCTCCATGGACTTTAGAGGGAGCACAGCTCTGCCAACACCAGGACTGCTGATTTCTGGCCTCCAGAGCCGTACTGTGTGGTACTTTGTTATGGCAGCCTTAGCAAAGTAATAGAGTTGGGAGTGTCTCTAAAATAGGCAACTCACATATCTCCTTGAATACCATAAATTTCTCCAATAAGAGTCCATTTCTAATATCCATGATGTTAATTAACCGACCACTAATTTCCCCAGTGATAGCTCATTTTTGACCTTCATTATGTTAATTATCAAAGCATCTGGTGTTAACTGAGATAGGGATAACAGAAGTGCTTATAGAGGAGACTCCTCTGGAGTGTGAGCTTCCTGTCAGCCTGGTCCTGGGGTGCATCCTCACTGAATACATGCGTTGTGCCACATTTTCTATGCTGAAGAATTTTATTTATTTATTTATTTACTTGAGAGAGAGAGTACATGTGAGTAGGGGTAGTGGCAGAGGGAGAGGGAAAGAGAGAATCTTAAGCAGGTTCCACGCTCAGCTTGGAGCCCGATGTGGGGTTCAGTCTCACAACCCCAAGATCATGACCTGAGATGAAGTCAACAGTCGGACACTCAACTGACTGAGCCATCCAGGCACCCTTATGCTGAAGTATTTTCAATTGCAGATACCACTGGCAAGGGACATCTGTATTTTAGAATGAGCAAGATGTGGGCTTAAAGAGGAAATTCAGGGGAGAGAAAGACCTACGAGGTTCAGCAGAAACTGACAATAATAACTGGTATCACTGACAAATTTTTCCAGTTAGTGGAATCACCAGGAGCCTCTTAATGTGCTTTTCTCTTTTCTACTTTTGCTAGAAAATCATCTTCTTTTTTCCTTTTCAATTCAGTTATACATTCTAAAAAATCATAGCCACAGTTGATAGACTATATGGAGTCATCTTATCCCAGTTTGCCTGGATCTGTCCATGATTTAGCATCAAAATTCCCACATCTTGGGAACCTCCCCAGTACCAGGCTCATCAGGACAGTTGACCACTATTTCTGTATTTGCATGAACAGAATTCTCTGCCCCTTTTCTGTCCTACCATCCATATTTTTAAACTAATTAATGAGATCTTGTGAGTTCCTGTCTCCTAAACCAGGGCAGTTAAGCAGTGTTGGGCCCAGGGAAAGAAAGGGTGGGAAGGGGGAGAGTTACCATCTGAAGACATTCTGGCAACTAGACAGCCACGATTCTGTCCTGTGGTTTGCTGCTGCATTCAATTATCTGTTGAGTTTCTGAAAATGTCACAAATTCCTGGCAGGATGGGGCCACTGATTGGTTTCATCAGTTTGCTGAATTCCTCAAACTTAGGTCAAATTAAAGGACATGGATTAGAAATTCTGACAATATGTAATGTAGATAGATTGATCTGTGAACAGATATGTACTGGGTGAATATAAATAATTTTCATGATAGAGTTTTGTTTTCCCTTGGCATGTATTGTCTATTGTCCCCGAGTGTTTAAAGAGCAGAGCGGTAATTTCTAATGTGCATTGAACTTAGCTTACTTGGAAAGCAATTGATGACCAGGCAGTAGGACAAAAGACTTCTGAAAAGCCAAAGAAGGGACACCAATTTAATATAGTAAATTCACATAATTTAAGTGATTGAAAAACAACTTAAGCCCTCACTCATTGTCTATGGATTGTTGTTTTACACACAATTTAAAGACCTATGTTGTCTCTTTAAGTTCTCAGCAATTTGGATGTGGGCATTGTGGATGCTCCTAAAAGGCAGTCAGTGGAAGGGAGAGGTGCCCACACACCCCAAGAACACAAAGGAGACAGAAGAATTGTTATGCACAGTCCCAGAACACACTGTGGCTTGGAGGCACATAACGCTATACCTCTTGATAAAACCTGAGCGTATCATGGTGGCAATAATAATGACTCTATTGATCAAGCAAGAATCTCTTGCAGGAATAGAGCACTAATGAGGAGCTTCTCATTGAGAAGCTGAAGGCCAGACCCTGACACGCTCATGCTGTGAGGTCTCTTGGATCCAGCTAACTCATCTTCCCCCGATGGCAGCTCTGCCTTTGTGGCTTTTTTTCAAACTTCAGTGGCACGTCCAAATGAACTGACACGAGTATCGGAGAAGATAGGAGTGGAACACTCGAGAATACGAGGTGAAACGATCTTTTAAGTAACTCAGTAACAGACTGGGATCTGTAACAACTAAACTGTAGAGGAGAACACCAACGACAGTACAATACTAATGCTTTCCAATTTGGAAAGTAATAATTTGTGGATTTTATGGCATATGGAAGCAGACATGCAGCTGTATCACCAAACTTATTTGGGCAGGAGCATGTGTGACATGATTTGGCCAAGAGCCCTAGGCAAACTACAATAACAGTTTCGAGATATGGATTAAATGGTGGATCTTATTATGTGCAATAATTTCCCCAAAGCTTGATGTCAGATCTGATGGCACTCAATCGGGGCTTCAGAGCTCCATGGAGTTAGAGAATGGTGGGCAGGACTCCAGGCTTTTGGGAATTTCTCATCATTTCCCAACCACTGAACCCTTTCATATCTCCATGATTTTTCCTTGTTTGATCCCTCCTCTGTGATATCCTTCCTCCACTTTCCATCTGGAAAACTCTTACTCAACATTAGGACCCAACTCCCATGTCTTTTCTGAGCTTTTTCCCAGTGGGCTTGTAATCTATCTGTTTAAATATCTACCCCTTTCACTAGATCAAGGTCCAGGACATTTTTTTTTTTTTCTGAAAAGGGACAGATAGTAAATATTTTATAGCCTTTTGGTTTATCTGGTCTACTCAACCATGCCATTGTAGTGAATAAGCCCTAGAGAATACATAAATGAATGGTGTGAATATTTTCCAATAAAACTTTATTTATGGACACTGAAATTTGAATTTCATATAATTTTTATACATCACAAAATATTCTTCTTTTGATTTTTTTTAAAACCACTTAAAAATGTAAAAATCATTCTCCACTTGTAGGTCATACAAAAACAGGCAGCAGAACAGATTTGGCCTACAGGCTCTAGTTTGCTGTGCTAATTTTCTCATGCTGTGTAACAAATCACTACAAAATTAGAAGCTATTTGTTATTTACACACACATTTATTATTTCAGTTTCTGTGGGTCAGGAGGTCAGGCACAACTTAGCTGGGTCTTCTGCTCAGAGTCTTAAAAGGTTACACTCAAGATGTTGGCCAGGCTGTGAATTTCATGTGGGGGCTTGCCTCCTTCTGAGCTCATTTAGGTTGTTGGCAGAGTTCATTTCCTGAGGCTGTACGACTGGGGTCCCCCACTTTTTGCTGACCATCAGCTGCAGTTCCTTGCTATGTGGGCTTCCTGAACATGGCTCTGTACTTCAGCAAACCAGCAAGAAAGAGTCTTATACAATGTAACCTAACCATAGGCAGTGACACCCTATCGCCTTTGCCTATTGTATTGATTAGGAGCAAGTCACAGGTCTTGCCTGACCTGGGGCAGGAGATTATGCAAGGTCACAAATATCAGAAAGCGGGAATCATGGGCAGCATCACCTTAGGGTCTAGCTATTACACCAACCCTGCACTAGTTGTTGAGTTCTGAAGACAGGAACTGTGATAGTGACAATGAATCATTTTGATATCCTCAGCATTAGCCCAAGGTCCAGCACATAATGGGTGCCAGTAAATGTTTGTTGAAAGAATGCATGGGTGGTTGTTTATATACAACCAAAACAGTAGAATAGAATTATTGTAATTCTCCAGTAAAATAGTTCTAATATTGCAATCCTTCCTGATTCAAGGCTGTTGGGAACACTAAGATAAGTTTGTGGGACATAGGGTTTCAAGCAGAAAGCTAAATTTGGCTGACATTCTTGGATTTGGATTTATGGCTAGATCAATTTCATCAGGTATTAAAATAACTTTCCATGTGGTGAGCAATCAGTTATTCAAACCATACTCCAGTCAATCAGCATAAAAACAAGATCAAAATAGGGGAATCCATTTTAAAACTCTAAGCAGGGTGCTGGTACTGTGAAAATTTTCCAGAAGCAGTTTTCCAAGATATAGCAAAGATAGCTTCTCTGGTGTTTATTTCCTTGAATAAATGTAGCTAAATATAAGGTGAATTTTTATTTCAATAAAGACTACAGGGCGCCTGGGTGGCTCAGTTGGTTAAGCGACTGCTTTCGGCTCAGGTCATGATCCTGGAGTCCCTGGATCGAGTCCCGCATCGGGCTCCCTGCTCGGCAGGGAGCCTGCTTCTCCCTCTGACCCTCCCCCCTCTCATGTGCTCTCTCTCTCTCATTCTCTCTGTCTCAAATAAATAAATAAAATCTTAAAAAAAAAATAAAGACTACAAACTTTAAGCAATAATAAGAAGTAAGTAAGAGATAGCTAGAATGTGAAGTCAAAATGCAAAAAAAAAAAAAAACAAAAAACCCAAAAACCAAAAAACAAAACAAAACACAAAAAAAATATATACTGAGGTAGGTGTCTGTGGAGTGAACTTGACTGTGGGCAAATCTTCCAAACGGCAAAACTTTCCCCAAAGCCTCAGTTACTGAGGATTTTTTTAACTGAAACACATGGAATCACAATCTTAAACCTGTTTCATCTGCCAACTTTATCAAACACCTACGTCTATGGCAATTTCTGTTGCATTATCTATCTAATTACCTATCTATCTCTTCAACTTCTGTTTTATGGTTCACCTGATTATTTCCTTTCCCATTCGGAGAAGGATTTGGGGTGAGAGTTCCTTTTTATGCAGTTTATTTTGTGTTATGTGTCCCGAACAGAACGGATGGTTTCTCTAAATGCACATCTGGTCATGGACTATAAAAGAGCTCAAAGTGGGCTCTGCCAATAGGAAGCAAGACTTGGCTTCCCTTTTCTTTCTGGGAAATACCCTCTTCTATAGAGATTAAGAAAAATATTCTTTTAATAACCAAATCATAAAATTCAGAGTCTCACTTTTTTTTTTTTTTTAGGGATTTTATTTATTTGAGAGGGAGCTATCATAAAAGTCAGAGCCTCACTTTCTGTTTTTTTATTTTTATTTTTTTTAGATTTTATTTATTTATTTGAGAGAGAGAGCACAAACTGGGTGAGGGACAAAAGGAAAAGGAGAGAGATAAGCAGACTCTCCACTGAGCAAGGGACCCCAACGTAGGGCTTGATCCCAGGACCCCGAGATCATGACCTGAGCTGAAGTCAGACACTTAACCGACTGAGCCTCCTAGGCATCCCTTGAAAGCCTCACTTTTTAGATTCAAATAGCCCAATGATTTTTTGTCAACTTTGACATGAGCTGCATTGGGTCATGATGTTGCCAACTCTGCCCTTAACATCAACTTCCCAACTCATGGACGGAGAATGGATGGTGCCCAGGAGGGAGGGTCAGAAGTTTGGGTTGGAGCTCGGGTTCTGATCTTTAACACTTCATTCCTTTAGGCTTGTTCCCACATCTGTTTTCTGAGATGACTGAACTAAGTCATCTTTAAATCTTCCTCCAACTCAAACTCTAGAATTCAAGGGTTCTCATCAGAATTTCTACAAATGACTGCTGAATGCAGATAATATTTAGATTTGTTTTTGTTCATTTTGGAAAATTGATTATTTTTGTCTTAATAAAATATATGTACAACTAAAATTATGATTTTATTAATGAAATTCATAAAGGAAAAATACCTTTATTACTATATATCTCTAACTCTCCATCTCCTAACCAAATACACCAAAAAAGTGTGTTTTAATGAGATTTTTGATAAATTAAGGTTGCTTGGGATCTTATTATTAAATAATAGTAGACCAGATTGTCCCATGCTAGAGATTGGGCATACAAAGATGAATGAAACATGGGCTCTTCCTATTTTAAATCCATCCTCCACACTGTTATTGATGTAGATGAAACATGTAAGATGTTTCATGTCACTTTAAAACTCTTCAGTGTTGTCCTTGGTTTTATCTATTTACTCAACAGATATTTATTGTGTGTTTGCTATATGCCAGAAATTGGGCTTGACACTGTGCTAGAGTGAACAAGATGGACATAAATGTTTACTTTTCTAGTGGGAGAATTCAGGTAATGAATAGGCAAACAGCAAATACACTAGATTTTTTCAGATTGCTGTAAGTGCTTCAAAGAAATAGAGCAGTATGTGAGATACTTAATATCCGTCCAGTTTTACCGATGTGACTGCCAATTAAACTGACCACTGAATGACGATGAGGAGCAGACAGAGGATGCAGCTGGACTTTTAGACATAAAAAGCCTGAGGTGGGAAATACTTAGATATGTTTAAAAGAAAAAAAAAATAAAGAGATCAACAGAAACCAGTTTCTGATGCTTGGTAAGCAAGGAGGAGAGTAATGTGAGAAAATTCAGACAGGTAGGCAAGGGTCAGATTGTGTAAGGACTTATAGGCTAGGATACCTTTTTCCTAAATGCAATGGGAAGCCATTTTAAGGTTTAAGTGGGTGAATGGCATGACCTACACTGTGTTCTGAAAGGATTATTCTGGCAGCTCTGAGGATAATAGTTGCATGTACATGTTGGCTGAAGTAGGGGCAAGGGAGAGGTCAGGAAGCATGGCAGCAGGGAGAGATGACCTAGGTAGAACAGTAAGGGGATTTTGATGGCTTGGACTTAGGGTGGTGGCAGTGGAGAGGCATGGATAGATTTGATATATTTTTTATAAATGGAGTTGACAGGACTTGTTGATATGGATGAAGGAACTGAAGGAAAAGAAAAACAAAGATAATTCCAAACATGTGGCTTGAGGAATGGTAGATACTGGTGTCATTTTTAGAGATTGAGAAGACTAGGGAGAAAAAGGTTTAGTAGACAAGGAGGAATCAACAAATTCTGGTGGACTTGATGGGTTTGAGGTATCTTTAGCCAATTCAAACAAAGATGTGAAGTAAAAGGTTGGCTATATGAGAGAAGACAAATTTGGGGTTTGGGAGAACAGAAATGGTGTTTTTATCTGGGGACTAGGTGATGATCACTTAAGAAGAAAGAGAAGATGAATAAGAGAAGAAGGGCCTTGGACAGATACCTGGGATACACCAACATTTTTGGTCCCAAGTGGCAGAAACCAAAGCAAAACAGCTTGAACAAATAAGGAAAAAAGGGAATTTATCAGAAGGATCTGGGGTATTTCAAGAATTGGAAAGGGACTTCCATGGACTCCAGACATCTATTTTTTCCCCAGCTGATTCTTTGCTGGGCCCATTTGCATTATTCTTTTCATCCCAAGAGCAACTCTTTATGCTTCCCTCTGTGCACGGCAACCACATAGCTTTTACATTCTCATCTTTATTCAAGAGAAGAGTCTGGACTTACTGGTGGATTCTTATACCAATTCCAAATTTACCAGGAGGATCTGATTGGCTCAGCTTTGGTCACATGGGCACCCTACTTCAATCAACTATGCTCAAGAGAGTCATGTGATAGAAACATGGTTGTGGAAGCTTCATCTTGTGGGTGAAGGCCACTTTTCACAGAAAGGAGGTTCCTGTCAGTTGGGCATTAACTTCATCACCACCTGGGCCATACCTTCTTGCTTATTTCAATTTTGTACATGTGTCAATTGCAGTTCTCATAGATTCCTTCATACTCTGTGTTGATTCACGTCTCCATGCCTTTCTTAAAGCTGGTGCCTCTGACAGAAATGCCAAGGCTTATCCTTCTTTGCCTGTCTGTCTTAGTCTGCTCAGGCTGCTATAACAAAATGGCTTAAACTATAGAACTTTCCCTCTCACAGTTCTAGAGGCTGGAAAGTCCAAGATCAGGATGCTGGCATAATTGGTTTCTGGTAAAGACTCTCCTCCCGGATTTCAGATAGCCTCCTTCTTACTGAATCCTCATATGGTGTGGAGAGCGAGTGAGCTAGCTCTCTGGTATCTCTTCCTGTAAGGGTACTGATCCCAATGTAAGGGCCTCACGCTCATGAGCTCATGTAATCCTAATGATCCCAAATCCTCATCCTTAAATACTGTCACTTTGGGGGGTTAGGGCTTCAAAATATGAATTTGGGGGAGGGACACAATTCAGTCCACAGCACTATCTAACTCTTTCCCATTCAGGTCCCCTGATACTTCCTCTAGGAATTCTTTCTAGATTCTCCAGGAAGCCAACGACTCAGCTACTACCCTTTCAGATTGGAAGCACCTGGGACACATAAGGATCTGTACACTTACCATATTATGTTCAAACCTCTTGTTCACATCCTGCCTCCCCTCCAGGCAGGGGCTGTGCTGAATTCATTACTGTATTTCCAGCCTCTGGCACACAGTAGGCTTTTATAATGCTGTTAGAGCTCAATAAGCAACTAGTGAAGGAGACAATACCAAAGGATAAATCATAATACAGTCTAATCAGTGCAATGATAGGTTCAAGGTGCATAGAAGAAAGATTACTAATTCTGGCACGTGGGGAGGGGAAAGATAATTTCACAGGGGCTGTGACTTCAGAGCTTGAATTTGGAGGGTGTTTAGGAATTGGTCCATAAGACATTGGTGTGTGTGGGGGGCGGGGGGTGAGGGTAGGAAATTGTGGGAATGGGACAGCCATTTTAATACTTTGCGTGGTATTGGAACATAAAGAGGGATGTGTCAAAATCCCTGCCATTGGGAGGTGCATTTTAATTAGGTAGGTGGGAGTGAATTGAATCAAAAAAGAAGGGCTGCCAGAGCTAAGTGTGGAATTATTTGCTATTTGTTGTTAAGACAGCCAGCCAGTAATGCCACAGTGATTTGCAACAGAGAAACAAATGTATCTGCAGAATGTTTAGTAAAAGGACTCACTCAGCCTCTTCGTCTGGCCTGTATGAGAAGGCCTAGGAAGGCCTGGCCAGAGAAAGGGAGGACCAGCCAGAGAAAAGAGGATTAAAAAGAGTAGAATCTATGGACAGGAAATGCTTATTCTTACACTTCTTGACCATTATGTGCTGTTTGGTAGCAGTACTGTATTCATAAAATACTGGTGGTAATAACATCCTAGCCAACCATTGTAATTCTATTCCCCACTATTGATGGCTGGGTTCTGCTTATCCTTCAGGTCTCTACTCACATGTGATTCCTCAGAGAGGCCTACTGTCACCGCTTAGTTTCAAGTCATCTTCCCCAGGGCACTCTTGGAACACCCTGTTCTTGTGCTTTGTATTAGTTCCCTATTGCTGTGTAACAAATACCCACAAACTGGCTCAGAGCAACACACATTTATTATCTCTTAGTTTCTGTGGGTCAGAACCAGTTGCCCAATAAAGCCTAGTATTTAGTAGGTTCTCAGTAAGCATGTGCTGAATGAATGAATGGCTTGTTCAGAGTCACCCTGCTCGTCATCGGGTAAGTCTGTCAGCAAGGTGTCCTATCTTTTCACTACAGCCTTTCCTGCCCATGAGCATAAAAAGCAAAAAATGAAATGTTGTGTAGGAAGGAACCATTGTGCTGCTTGATGAAAATCATTGGAGATTCTGTTCTTACCAAGATTGTTAAGTTAAAATGTGAACTACTTGACAGAGTTTTGCTACCTGGAGCATGGGATATCGACTTTGATGTCCACTAACTGATGTAATGAATTTTCTTCAGCTTTATTTTCTATTTGTTACCACCATAATTGAAAGAGCTCAAACATTCCCTTCTAGGATTTGAAAAAAAAATTGAGGGAAAATGCTATTGTTTTCATCCTCACATGAACTTTTGGCCTTGAAAGATATGAAAGCCAGTTAGGATTTAATAAAGAAATTCCTATCATGGTATAGTGGAAAATGTCAGATAGAGTAGACTTGAACTCTAGTTTTTTTTTTTTTTTTTAATTTAATTTAATTTAATTTAATTTTATTTTATTTATTTGACAGAGAGAGACACAGCGAGAGAGGGAACACAAGCAGGGGGAGTGGGAGAGGGAGAAGCGGGACTCGATCCCAGGGCCCCGGGATCATGACCTGAGCCGAAGGCAGTCGCTTAACCAATTGAGCCACCCAGGCGCCCAAACTCTAGTTTTAACTGTAGTTCTGTGAACTTAGGGAAAGTTCTTAACCTCTCTGGACCTTAATATTCTCATCTTAAAATTTTTTCTACAAGGAAGGGTTGTGGTGAGTTTTAAGGGAGATTGTGTGGGTGAAGCTGCTGATGTTTTCTAGGCTCTAAAGAAAATGGTTACTTTCTTTTCTCATCATAGACTATAGAAGAGTAAAATAACTTTAAGCTAATGAGATTGTGAAATGTTCAGAGAAGACAGGAACTGTAACTGCCACTGCCCAGTCTTGGGTTAAGGAGAAATATGCCCTAGAGCTCTGTCTTAGGAATGCGGAAGAAAGGATGACCGGAGAAATGACTTACCCTCCAAACACTTGGGAGTGGATTACCACTGAGACTAAAGCAGCCCTCAGCTTAGCTGAATTCTCATTCTGCTATTCTCTGAGGCATTCTGGAAGCAAGTAGGAAGAGTACTCTTTAGCAGAAGTCATTGGACCACAGTAGACTGAAAGAGGATGCCCCACTTTTGCTATTTCTTCTCTGTTGAACAGCTTGGAGCAGAGTGCCTACATGGCAAGATAAAGTTTAAGACATGAGCTTATGTTTTGTTCTCCTTGTTTTCTCTTTCTGTTTCAAGAAGGTAATTGAGACTTCACTTTCTCTTGCTTCCAGGGAAATGTGCTTTGAAGTTGATTGAAGGAAGCACGTTATAGTGGGTTGGGTTTCTGTGATCTCGCCAGGAATTAGGGAGAGAAGTGAGTGTCTGTGGGAGCAGGGAGGCCAAATCTCTAAGAGGAAAGAAGTAGACCCAGGACTAGAAAGGGACAGGGGTTGGTGGTCTTGTAAACCTAAGGACCCATGTCTTCACAGTCCTTAGAGGTGGTGGGACCCCGGAGGAAGGTGGCCATGAGGGGCAACAAAGGTTAGGCTTCAGGTTCCAGAGCTACCAGGTCCAGCCAAGGATCTCACATCCAAACCTGGCCTGTGAAACAGATGCTCTTGGTGCTCTGCCCACAACTCCAGACCCCATCCCTTCAGTGTGTTCCTGTGGGCTTCTAACCTCCAGTATGTACATCTCTTTGCCATAGGTGTTCCTCTAAAGTCTTGGAAGTTTGCTCTGCTCTCCATCAGAGTAGGCCAAAAGTGCCAGGGTTAACACCTCCAGGAAGGGCCCTCTTTCAATGACTCCAGCAAGCTGAAGTATAAATGCCTCAGCTCCCTTGCCACTTAGGATAACTTTGAAGAGTGTATTTTGCAGTGTTTTCCATAATTTCCCCACAGGGTTAAGCTGCAGTTGTCCAATTATTTAATTGCTGTCTTTGCTTCCTTGCCTCACTTCCTCCCTCCCAATACCAGTGCTACCCACACCTCTCGAATGAACTACCTGCTCTCAAGTCCTTATCTCAGAGCCTGCTTCCAGAGAACCCAAAATGAAGCATCAGGGAAGCAAGGGAGGGCCCCTCCCCTCATAAACAAGGACATTGAACACATCAGCAGTGACCAGCGTAGGCCAAAGACTGGAGGAGTTTTCCTGAATCTTCTGTTGTGAGACAGATCTTGGCACCTTCACATATCTCAGGAGTGAGTAGAGTGTAGCGAGGTGGGTGGTAAGGGTCCCACCTAAATGACTGCCAGAAAAGCTGAGTGTTCTGTCTAAACACATCCTTCCTGCTTATCTCCATCTTTCATTGTCTCTGACCTATTTTACAACTTTGGAAGTTGCAAGAAACTGATGCTAGGGCAAGGATTATTGTCTATAGAAACGCAAATTAGCCATGTCTGGTGCGATGCAATTGCTTATTGCTATATGGACGGATCCATTTTGTGCCTATTTGCAAATTCACTTTGGCATTCCTTACCGGCCTACACAGGTGTGTTTCTTTGAACTCTTCTAACACCTTCCTGGTTCTCTCATCATTTAGTGACTCATATAAAATTTTCAACACATGCTCATTTTATATTTGTATGAAAGCCATAATTGTACCTTTTAAAAAAATTACCCTTTAACAGGATTAAGATTAAAATTCTCTCTGGCCTGGTGTGATGGGGGTAGAGTCAGATTTAAGGAGGCTTCTGGCAGGATGCACAGGAGCTCAGTAACACTGGTTGTTGAACCCTTCAGGGAGGGAAACTGTAATTCTGGACTGAGGTGGAAGGGGACACTTTTGTTCCTTTTGAATTTTGAATTATTATCTATTCAAATGAATTAAAATTGTGAAGAAAAAGCTAAATAAATTTATTTTAATAAAATTTATAAAAGTTTAAGAAAATTTATAAATAAAATTTTAATTAAATTCTAAAAATTAAATTAATAAAAAAAACCCCACCAAAACCTAAAAAAAAAATTATGTCTCCAGCTCCCTCTGGGTCATGAGTTTGGAGTGGAGGAGTGGGAGAGAGAGTGGACAAGTCTACTTATTTTGGCTATTAGGGTTTCTTTGTGGAAATTTTTTTTTTTTTAGATTATTTATTTATTTGAGAGAGAGTGAGCGAGGGGTGGGGGGAAGGGGCAGAGATAGAGGGAGAGAGAGAAACCTCAAGCAGACTCCCAGCAGAGTGCAGAGCCCGACTCAGGGCTCATCCCAGGACTGAGATCATGACCTGAGAGGAAATCAAGAGCCAGCAGCTCAACCGACTGAGCCACCCAGACTCATCTGTGGAAACTTTTTGGAAGTATTACAAGGTTGAAAGATAGAGAGAGAGAGAAAGAGATTACTACACATATTTGGACTAAGATAATCTTTGCAATTGTGCACATGTGTAGTAGATAGAATTCTCCACAAATTTGGGGTGCCCCAGACGGTTATTTTGTTTTTTCTAAATCATTTTGCCATGTTCATTTTTCTAAGAAGTAACACATGAAAACAGTGCAAAATTCAAAAAGCATACAAGTTATAAAGTAAAAAATAAAGCATATCAGTAGGTAACAGTTTTTTTATTTCAAAAAATCATGCAATTATTTTTGATTCCAGTGTAACTGTGCTTATTTTAGAATAACCGTAATGTTCCTCTCCTCACATCATTAGAAAAAGAGCTGCTCTGGGGAGGTTGACTGTGCCCGTCTCTTCTTCTCCCAGCACCTGGGACAGAACCCCACAACTCCGGGGCCCCTCCCCCACCTGACAAAACCAGCCAACCTCCTCGCTGAGTGTTTATTATTTTACCTTTGTTGGGAACTAAGTGAAGTAGTGAAAGTCATACAGCCTTCGTTAGCTTATTGGAAAGAAAAAAGTTGTTTTAATTTTATTGCAGTTGAAACAATTAACAATAAACTTTTTTTTTGGTCAACATTTAATAGTTGAATAGCTTATTCAGTAGTTGGTTAACGTCCACATTCTGACGATAAAAACAAATCTAATTCTAGGTTCGACTAATTGTCGAATGCTTTAGAAAGGTAATGTGCTTATATAAATGCTTAACAACTATAATGTGGTGTTGGTTTTGTTTTTGTTTTCTTACGAGTAGGGATTCCAATTTTCCTTTTGATTAACTGGATAAAATAAAGTAATAACATTGATTTTTATTATAGGATGCTAACTACCTGCCGAAATGGCATGATACTTAAACTAAAATGGTGCGTGGAGGTTGGATTTTTCCCAATTCTTATTGATGTGTAAAGGCAATTGAAATGTTTACCAGAGTCTGGGGCTTGAGTTTTAATCTAGAATACTCATAATTCACCTTAGTTTCTAATTTTTTTTATCCAAATAGCTTCACCTTAAATTGCAGAGTTCTCTTTAATTGCATCTTATAGTTCTTTCCTCTGGGTAATGGCATTAGTTTTAAGTGTTTCTGAAAAATAATTTATTCATCGGAACAGATAGTGGAAATTATACCTTTAGTTAGAATTTACGCATACACATATATTTACTTAGTTTAAAATTTTGTGTAAGTACTCATACATTCCGAAATTATAACAGATCTAAGTGTCTAAGTCTCCATTTTATTTATCTGTAAAATTGAGATATTAGTAACTGCCTCATAGACTGGTTGAAAGGATGAGATGACATATCTATGTAATACGCTTAGAATATTGCCTGCAGAAAGTAAGTGCTCCATGAATGTGATTATAATAATTATTATCATTAGTGGTAGTAGTATCATTTTAATTGTACTGGTGAAAGATTTGGGTGATGGAAGACTTCTAGAAGAAGGTGATATTGAAGCTAAATTTTGAAGCTGGAGAAAGAAGAAAGAAAGGATAAATGAAGTGGAAGAAAGGCATGGAGGGGCAAAAAGCAACAGAAAGTTCCAACAGTATATATGGGGAATGGAAGGTGGGGGAGGCAGATAACACCAAGAATGGGCTCTGTTAATGCATTTGAAATTTATACTAAAAATAAAAATTTATCCTGAAAATCAAGCCATTAAAAGTCTCAGCAATAAATAAGATAGATATTCATTAGCATTTATCCTGAAGAAATAATAAAGCAGGTACCCAAAGATATGCTTTCAAGAATGTTCATATAAAGTGTTGCTGATATATCAAAAATTTGGGAACCACGTAAACATTTAGCAATGGAGAATATTTATTAAATAAGTTGCCAAAGTCATGATGATGTTTATGTGCGTTTATCTGTTAGCCTGAAAAGTTGTGCATATCCTATTGAGTAAAAAACCAAACAGGTTTTAAAATAGTTATGGTATTGTTTTGTAAAAATACATATGGATGTATGTGTTGGTGTTCTGGGAAGCATCTGGAAGGATATACACGAAAATGTTAACGGTAGTTATCTCTTCGTTGTGGAATTCTGGGTGATTTAGAAGCTTAATCATTTTAATTTTCCTTATCTATTTTCCCAGTCATCGCATAATGAATACGAATTAAAGATTTGATTGAACAAAAGGGAAGGAAAGTGGTTATATTCGGTCGTACTAATGTTGTTCATAAATTAAGGGCGCAACTCTTTTGTATGAGAGAGGACAATCTCCTAAGCGGTGCTGGGGAAAGCAGATTGCAGTGAGTGGGAGGATCCCGAATGAAGAGTCAGCATAACCTCCTGGAACTGAAAGAAGGAAAAGAAACTCCGGAGCATCTAGAGGAAGACATGGGTTAAGGGAGGATTTTGAAACGGTGAGGAGGAGAAGCCCTTACAAGCTTACATCCTACTGCATTTATTCTTCCTGAAACCCACTTACCTTCTCCCTTTCTTGACAAATCTCCATATTGAGACAGAGGTCCTCAGCTGGCCTGCTGCTGGCCGATTTCCAACTTTCTGGTGTACTGCCAAATTTTGATCAAAGTGTAAATATGTATTTTTGCTATAACCTCATGTATCATGGCAAGGTCTTTTAGGTAGGGATGGAGGTGACCTTCTAACTGAAACAAATCCCAGCTCCGTGTTACCTATGAATTTGTTTTTTTTAAAGATTTTATTTATTTATTTGAGAGAGAGAGAATGAGAGATAGAGAGCACGAGAGGGAAGAGGGTCAGAGGGAGAAGCAGAGTCCCTGCTGAGCAGGGAGCCTGATGTGGGACTCGATCCCGGGACTTGAGGATCATGACCTGAGCCGAAGGCAGTCGCTTAACCAACTGAGCCACCCAGGCGCCCACCTCTGAATTTTATACACTTATGCAACAACATTACAAGCCTCAAATCCAGAGATGCAGGTATATGAGTTCTATGTGTGTCATTTAGGAGCCTTGTTATAATTTTGGGCAGGTCCTGGAACTAACAGGACCTTCAGTTTCACTTACAGTGAAACAAGCTAGTGTAAATGAAAATGTCTATCGTGGAAGGTAGTTTCAGGTTTAAAAACCACGATGTCTGTGGAGGTGCTTAGGAAACACCAAATCTAACACACGTTTACAGAGCACTAGTACGTGTGCCATAGGTCATGTGCTACATGGTAAAATTGAAATAACCTACAGGTGTAATGATCGTATGTGGTCCCCTGAGCACATGGCACTGTTGCTAACCAGTATCTCCCCCTACCACACTATTGCATGCATATGGCTTGCAATTCCTGTGTTTTGAAGTGTAAGTCATTGACTTGTTGATGCAGGTCACAATTTATAGATTGAATAGATACTGAGTTCCAGGAACTGATTCAACGAGAGCTTGGGAGTGAATTTTACAGTGATTTTTTCAGAAATAGCAAGAATTTTTTTTTTTTTTTTTTTTTTTTTTTTTT
>NW_023270074.1:44977-56143 GCF_011800145.1 Mirounga leonina
TAGGAGCTAGACATTTTTTATGTTCCCCCTTAAGAGGGGGTGGTAGAAAATGATGATCTGTGAATTGGTTGTGACTGTTGAAGGGTTAATGCTCATCCACTGCTTCACATGTTGGAAAAGGCCCTTCCGTTATAGCACGTGGTGCCAGTCACCACCATCCTCAGGAAGTGGTAGCCCTTTCTGATGCTTTGGGGTGACACGAGCAGGGAACAGCCATGGTTCTGACTTACTGACTTGGGCAGGGGATATTTTGAAGTGCTCTGAAAGTAAATTTCCAGGCCCTTGTTTTTAGAAAATTAAGAGAAGCTTATAGATAAGGCTCATTCCACAGTGCACCAGTGTCTTTGGATGACAGCTTTGGCTTTTCCAGTGCCTTCACATAATAATAACTGCCACCTCCATAAACACTAACTCTATGGCAAACACCATTCCAAATGCTTTACATGTATGAACCAACTTAATCTTCACCAGAGCCTTCTGATGTAGGATCTTTGCTTTGCCCTGTTTCAAATAAGGTCACGTACCTAGTAGGTGACAGAGATGGGGTTTGAACCCAGTCAGTCTGGCTCTTGAACCTGAACTCTTAATCATGATCCTGAGTTTTCTTCCAAATTTAATCTTCACAACGGCCTTTGAAGTAGTCAAGATAGATTTTATTATTGTCATGTTTTTGGTTAAGAAACTAAAGTTTTGATGAACTTAAGGGACTCAACTCAATTAAAATCAGTATTCCAGGGCCTGCCAAACCTAGTGCAAATCTCTTCTCTGCACTAGAACCTGATTAATTCTTTTGATTGCCAGGAGACAGAAGCAAGGCAAAGAGCTTTATGCATACAATTCTAGGCTGTGATATTCAGTTATTACCTCTTGCTGGGGGTGGGTTGTAATCTTCCCATGTCAAATGTTTCTGAGCCCCAGGGCTGCTCAGTGCACGGGTGGAGGATCGTGAGTGGGGAGGGGAACGTCAGTGAGATCTTGCCTGAAGCCTGGAGCCAAGACCTTGGAGGGACTGGCCCTATAAGAGTAGGAGATACACAGCTGCCTTTAAAAGTTTTCCCTAGGATTATAAATTGTGGGCCAACGTTGACATCTGATTGGAACTTACATTTTTCTTTTCTGAGGATATAGGTAAGCAGGCCAGATTTCTAAACAAAGGGGCTTTTTAGCCAGGAAATTTGCAGATGTTATTTGCTTTCCTCTCTCACTGCAGATGTGTGGCCTTTCTTTTAGGAGGGGACACAAAGACCTTGGCATTCCCTACTTTCAAGATCAATAGCACCTGTCTAGCAGGTCCTTCTGTGCCTAGGCAAAGGGAAACCACAATGGTCTTCTACCGCAATGTGGGTCTTTGGAGGATTTTCCATCACAGTCACAAGACTGGTAATTAATGGAGTCAGGACAGGAGCCCAGTGCTTTGGACCTCTCCTCTGTTGTTACTTCTCTGACCTCATGGTACCTCTATTGAAACTTTTGAAATGTATGTATTTATTTATTTGAAAACTTTGTTGTTTCACCTTTCACATTTACTTTTTAAAAAAAAGTGGAATTGCTTATTTTTATTGACATGCTGTTGACAAACAATATATTTTTTTTAAGATTCTATTTTTTGACATTTTATTTATTTATTTTTATTACTGTCTGACAGCGAGAGAGGGAACACAAGCAGGGTGAGTGGGAGAGGGAGAAGCAGGCTTCCCGCGGAGCAGGGAGCCCGATGCGGGGCTCGATCCCAGGACCCTGGGATCATGACCTGGGCCGAAGGCAGACGCTTAACAACTGAGCCACCCAGGCACCCCGACAAACAATAATTTTTTTTTTTTTAAAGATTTTATTTACTTATTTGAGAGAGAAAGAGACAGAGAACAAGTTGGGGGGGGAGGGGCAGAGGCAGAGAGAGAAGCAGACTTTCCACTGAGCAAGAAGCCTGACTCGGGGCTTGATCCCAGGAATGCTGAGATCATGATCTCAGCCAAAGGCAGCCGCTTAACCGACTAAGCCACCCATGCGCCCCAACAGACAATATTATATCGGTTTTGAGCGTACAACATAGTGGTTCAACATTTATATACATTACAAAATGATCACCACAATAAATCTAATGCTGAGAGAAAAAACTCTCTAAGGGCCTGAGATATAGGGGAAGGCTTTTTAGATTTCTTTCTAAGCCAGTGTGACTATACATTAACTTTGTTTAAACCAAAAGCCTCATTTATGGCCCACCCAGCATACATTGTACACCTGCTTTGTCAATGAGTAGTCTAAAGGAAGACCATCTTGTCCCTAAGATATCGATCAGTGCTCCTACTCCCTGCATTCCCTGACATGAAACTTGTGCTTTCTGCCTATATGCTAATCTATAATCTTTTCAGCTTTCACAACGTTTAAAAAAGTATATAATCCTGTAAAAACTGTCATTCTCCTGAGTACTTTCTTTCCTGTGAAGAGTATGTTTCCTGTGCCCCTGTCCTAACTTGGGTTTGAATCAAACTTTCCTTACTTTTAGAGATTCTAAAAGGTCTGTTCATTTTGTGGTTATCATCTGTCACCATATAAAGTTGTTAAATGCAATTAAATATGCTGTGCATTGTATCCCTGTATCTTATTTCTTTTATAGCTGAAAGTTTTTAACTTTTAATTTCCTTCCCCTATTTCGCCCACCCTCCCACCCCTCTTTTCCTTTGGCAACCACCAGATCGTTCTCTGTATTTATTTCTGTTTTGTTTTGTTTGTTCATTTGTTTTGCTTTTTAGATTGCCTAAATAAAATGAAATCATACAGTATTTTTCTTTCTCCATCTGACTTATTTCACCTCGCATAATGCCCTCTAGGTCCATCGGTTTTGTTGCAAATGGCAAGATTTCATTCTTTATTATGGCTGAGTAATATTCCATTGTATATATATTCCATTTTATTTATTTATTTGTTTGTTTATTTATTATTTACTTAACTTTTTTTTTAAAGATTTTTATTTATTTATTTAACAGAGATAGACAGAGAGCACAAGTAGGCAGAGCGGCAGACAGAGGGGGAGGGAGAACCAGGCTCTCTGCCGAGCATGGAGCCCAATGCGGGGTTCGATCCCAGGACCCTGGGATCATGACCTGAGCTGAAGGCAGCCGCCCAACCGACTGAGCCACCCAGGCGCCCCTATTTACTTAACTTTTAAGTAGGCTCCATGCCCAGCATGGAGCCCAATGCAGGACTTGAATTCACAGCCCTGATATTAAGACCTGAGCCAAATCAAGAGTTGGATGCTTCACTGACTGAGCCACCCAGGCGCCCCATATACTACATTAAAAAAAAAACAAAAAAACTGAAGCATAGTTGGCACACTATGTTGTATTAGTCTCAGGTGTACAACATAGTGGTGCCACAGTCTATATGCTATGTTGTGTTCACCTCAAGTGTAGCTACCATCTGTCACCACACAATGCTATTGCAGGACCAATGACTATATTCCCTATGCTGTGCATTTTATCCCTACAACTTATTCATTCCATAATCTCCCTATACAACTTCACTCATTTTGCTCATTTCCCAACCCCCTGAACATAATTTTAGTGTAACTGCTGATAGTTCTTCTGTTGCAATAGAGATACCTCAGCGGTTTCTCCAGCATGTAGGTTTTGGTGTCTGGCTTGGCTACTTTATACAAATTCCTACCCCCCCCCACCAAGTTTCTCTGTAAAATAAAACCTATTTCATGAGGTTACTGTGAGGACTAATGAGTTATTACATATAAAGCATAGTAAGTGCTCAGTAAATACAAACTCTTATTATTGTCAGAATAGGGAAGGGAACTGGTATCTTTTTTTTTTTTTTTTTTTTTTTAAGTAGACTCCATATGCAGCTTGGAGGCCAATGCAGGGCTTGAACTCACAACCTTGAGATCAAGACCTGAGCTGAGATCAAGAGTCGGACTCTGAACTGACTGAACCACCCAGGCGCCCCAGGAACTGATATCTTTTGAGTGTCTACGGATGAGCACTGGGCTGTCGGGAGTCAGCATTTATTAGGTCCTTGAATAGTCAGGGCAGTCTTTTGAAACCGATACAATTGATGTTATTTAATTGGAACTAAGGGATCTGAAGTTTTGACAGGTGATGGATACTTACAAAGGTCATGAAGAGAATCAGAATTTGTTACACCAAAATACCCTTTTTGGCATAAGGATTATTTTCGGATGAATATTTTTAAGAAATAGTAGACACGGGAGAAGCTCTGAAAACTGAGAAGTTATCCTTTTCTGAGATATATCTACATTTATAAGAAAAAATCCCCATCTTTAAACGTGTCTTTATTTCTGTACCAGGAAGAGAAGGATGACCAAATCTCTAGAAACTTTTATCAGTGGAGAAGGCAAGGATGTTTGCTGTGCTTTTCCTGGTAACTTCTCATAACTGGCTCCCCAGTTTGTGGTTAGCTACAGATGGTATTTAAGGTGGTGGCTTGGGCCACTCCAGTTTCTCAGTTTTCCTGGATCTCTCCCATGTATACAGGAAGTATGTATGTTATTAAATTTCTGTTTGTATTTCTCTGTTAGTCTGGCTTTTATTACAGGGGGGTCTCAGCCAAGAACCTTGAAGGGTAGAGGGGAAATTATTTCTCCTCTCCCACCAACACATAGTCTGCTCTGCCTGCCACTCTTCTCTGCCTTCCCTAGATGCACAGAGTTGGAGGGTGGGAACAAGAAGGGTTTAACAGGAATTCGGATTATGATCCAGTTTCCCAAGCCTTATGTTAAAAAAAAATAGTTTAAGAGCAGATCTTAGTTCTGAAGGCATGGAAGGTGGTATACACATCGATAGGTTATACCATAAGAAAGACATCATGGAATTTGGAAATGCTTTACAAAGGTCTATTTCAGATGGAAAGTGTTTTGAATTATGATGTGTTGGTGTTCGACAACTGAGAAAAGATGTTATTTGGGGGGTGTGACAGAGGTGAAGATGATGTGAAACAAAGAAGGAGAGCTGATGGTCTGAGGTGAGGTGGCTATAAAATCCCCTCACTCAGGCTTCACTCTAGATTTTCATGTCCACACCTTTTCTCATTTCAGGGCTGCCAACATTCTTGGCTGTGAAAGCCTGGTTCTTTGTTGTAGGTCCGTGGTAACACGTGTGTATGAACCTGGCTTGCAGGAGCTGCTCTGAGGAGTGCCCAGAGAAAGTGGTGGATCCATAGGGAAGGAAAAACTAGGTGCAGGGACAGGGCAGGGACCTGTAAAGGCCAATCAGCAGTGGCCGCTTCTCCCAAAGCCAGCTCCTATAGGATCCATTTGTCCGGGGACGAGTGTCCTTAACATTCAACCCTCTTCCCCACTCTCTCCAACTTTTTATTTAAAAAAATTTTCACCTCCTTAGGTTCACTTTTTTTTTCTTTCACTGAATCGTTTGGGCAAAAGTTGCAGACACTGTGACACCTTAGCTTAATATTTGGGAGAGATCTCCTGAGAAGAGGGACATTCTACGACACAACCACAGTTTCATTAGCAAACATGTTTTTGTTGTTGTTATTATTAACCCTTTTGCCCACTTCTGAGAGCTTATTATTTTTTGGTCTTTTCAGAATTTAAAAATCAATAAACATAAAACAAATGAAGTTAAATAAATAGTTTAAGTTATAATCAAATCTGAAGTGTTCCAAAGTAAACGAAATAGAGCACGACATGCCTGACAAACAACAAAGCGATCCCTTAATTTATGCAATGCTGTAAACTGGTGTTGAGAGAGATGATCTGGAAATTCAAATGACTTCGGTGTGGTTTGAGCTCAGGTGCATCTGCTATCAGAGGAAGGGTGAGCGTGGGTGGCTGAGGGTGGGGGTTAGGGGGACCCTTGGATGCCCTGCCAAGCAGTTCAGAATTTATCCCCAAGGCAATGGTGAAAGGAATGTTTTAAACAGGGCATGATGTGTTTAAATACAAACTTTGGGAAGACGCTCTTGAAGTTCGGGTAGATGGATTGGGAGGCTGTGGGAAGGGGCAGGAGGGGTAACTGGGCAGGAGACTTCAGAAATAGCAGGAGGGAAGATAACAGGACCCTGAACAGGCAAGGGGGACTGGCCAGGAAGGACGTTACTATTGCAAATCAGAGGAAACCAACCATCTGCTTCATGCCTTCTGACCTTCTGGAAAATTACTGAATTGTGTCAAAATTATAAAAATAAACCCTGGAGTTCTCAACAGTGCCTTTCCTGCATCATGGGGAGAACTATTAATATTACTTCTTGGAGTGCACTTTATTTTCACACAGAGACATTCCTAGTGATAAAGAGCTCCTGCAGTGATCCAGGAATGTGGAATTCTTCATTTAGTTTGATTTCGCTGTATTGTTTAAATCTATCCTTTTGGGAAGGGTTTGGGAATTGGCTGAGTTAAAGAGTAGGAATATTACCTACCAGTGTACAATTAGCAAATAAATTGTGGTGGGATTAGATACTGACTTTTTCAAACCATATATACAAAAGATAATTTTGTGGAGCCCAGCACATCTTTATATTTATTCAGAAATTAGAAAATGCCTCGAAGACCAACAGCATCCTTAAAGATAACATGTATGATTTTGAACCTGAAAAAGTGTTGTAGGTAGACACGCAAAGATCCTCCTTCTTTAATTAGTGCTGCTCTAAATTAGCAATTACCTCCATCATCAGTGTATTGATTGTGCACAGAAGATGTGGGAAATGTGTTTGCTCATTACACATGCACAGATTCTCTGTTCTGGAGTCCTCGCTGTGTGGAGCACATACATACCCAAGAGAGTGGCAAAGTCAGGGTCGGGATGGAGTGATCTTGGCACTTGCAGCAACTCGCCCTGGGGGAGGCATGTGGGCAACAGGAGGACCTGCAGTACCTGGTGTTGGGAAGCAGAGACAGTGACTGAGCACTGGGGGGAAGAGCTATCACAAGTGTGAGGGCTACTCAAGGTCACAGAGTCCACCGCACTCCACTGGGGGGAGTGGGGCCTAACAGAGTAGAAGGAACGTGGGAGAAGCAGGGCAGTCAAGTCAAGAAAACAAACTTGCCTATTTCTGGCAGAATGCTTGCTTTAGCTTCACGGGTGGCGCACGCAGCTCGGGGTGGGGGTGTGGAGAAACTGAAGCAAATTAGACACTTACGGGAATTTCCAAAATTGAAGCAGGCAGTTTTTTTTTTTTTTTTCTCAAGCATATAGTCATCATACATTTGTTCATATTCCATGTCACAGTAATCCCTTGTATTAGTTTTCTAGTGCTCCTGTAACTAATTATCACAAATGTGGTAGCTTAACACAACCGAAGTTAATTCTCTCACAATTCTGGATGCGGTTAAGTTCAAAATCAAAGCGTTGGCTCTGCTCCCTCCGAAGGGCCTGGGGGAGGATCCCTCCTTGTCTCTTCCTACCTTTTGGGAGTTCCCAGCCACCTTTAGTGTTCCTTGGCTTTTAGACACATCACTCCAATCTCTGCTTTGTCATCACCTGGCCTCTCCTCTCTGCATATCTCTGTGAGTCCTCTTCTCATCTCATGAAGATACCATTGGCTTTAGGGTTAAACCCAAACCCAGGATGAGCTTATCTAGAAATCCTTAATTACATCTGCAAAGATCCCATTTCCAAATAAAGTCACATTCACAGAGATAAGGGTTAGTAGCCCTTGGACATATCTTTTTGGGACCACTCTTTAACCCACTAACTTGAGTCACCAAGAGTATGAATAAGATACTGTCCGTCCATTCAGTATGTGTGCTAGACTCTGAGCAAGGATTACAAAAGGATGAGTAAGACATAGGGGGTGCCCACACGTTACTCACAGTCTAACGCGTAGACGTCAGTGAGTGATGCAGGCAGGCCCCTCAAATCGAGTGTGGCAGGGCCGAGGGGAAGGTATGTACAAGTTGCTAAGGGGGCCCAAGGGAGGGGACACCCCTCTCAGCATGGGGTGGGGCTGGGGTGGGCTTGAAAGTGTTTCTGGAGGAAGTGCAGGCAGAAAAGAGATGAGCAAGGTGAAGGAGGTGGGAGAAAGGCTTTCCAGGTGGAAGGTCCAGCACGATCAGAGGTGCAGATAGAGGTGAGAGAAAGACAGAGCATGGCACAGTCCAGAGCTGTGGGTCTGATTAGAAAACAGCATCTGAGGTAGGGGTGGTGAGAGGGGCCAATGAGGGAGGGACAGGGTCAGATCAGAAGAGCCTGGCATGTCACGAGCAGGGGTGGGGACATTGTTTTGAGAGCAAATGGGAAACTTGGTAAGTTTCCCTGTGAAGTTCTTGGAAACTACAGAGTGCTCTAAAAATGTGGATAACATTACTAATATTTTTTAGCATATGCTGGACACTTAGTACAAGAGCTTATATTTGCAGGAAATGTGTTTTTAGCATTAGGAGGAAAATATGAAGGTTTGGTATTGCTAAAATTACTTTTTCTAATCAACCTGACTAAATTAAATTTGAAACAACAGCTATTTAAGAGGAGTGACTGGAAATGACACTCCTCTCCTGGTAGGAGAGAAGCTTCAAGAAGCACATGGGCCATTGCAGTTCTGTCTGCACAGGACAGAGCACCAGGGCAGGGGCTGGTGAGGTGGGTGAGTTCCCAGAAGATCTCCATGCCAAGGCAGTCCTGGGAGCACTGGCCCCTTGCGGCAGCTAGGATGGTTATGGAGAGAGATTCAAGCTCAAGCCTCACGCTCGGGTTGGATCAGAGTGGAGGCTGGGATTGCTGATCTACAGTGATGATGCAGTCTTCCATATGCAAACAGCATGGCCTCCATTGTTTATAGTCATGACTGTCCACCCTCTGAGCCAAACTTGGACAGTAGGAGCTGATCTTTATTAGAACCTTCTCCATCTTCCTCACACCCCACCTCCCGTTGCTTATTAAGTTTTGTGGATTTTATCTCTGTTCACTTGTCTCCATTCCCTACCGCCACTGTGTAGTCCAGCTCTCCCGTGGGCGTGGCTCTCTCCTCCTAACTGGTCCTCCCACCGCCAGCCCCTCTTTGGCGTCAGTCCCCCCTCCATATAGCAGCCAAAGTGGTCTTTCTAGACATGAATCTACTTCTATCTCTTGTGTTTGCGCTCCACCCCATGGCCTCTGCCCTCTTTCTACTCCCAGTTCCCAGTGCTTCTTCTGATACAGCCTGGGAGGCAGGCACCCCTGACCTCACCCTGTCCTGGGAGAGAGGCCTGCCCCTTTGCCCATATGTGCCTGCTGCCCATTCTACTGCCTCTGCCAAGGATCTCCATCCATCTTTAGGACCAGCTCAACTGTCCCGTCCTGCAGGAAGCCATGCTCTGTCAATGCCATTATCATCTGTGAGCTAGTCACCACTGAGGATGTGTAATTATCACATCTACAGTGTGCTATTGTAACTGTCTATTTATGGTCAGTCTCTCCCACTGGACAGTGGGCTGCCAAAGGGCCAGACTCCCTTTCCTTTACCTCATCATCTCTGGCCAAGTGCCTGACCAAGGATGACGGCTCAGCGAGCAGTAGATGAATAAAGGGTGAATATGCACTTTCTAAACAGAGGCCTTTACAATCCCAACTTTAAACTATACTACATGAGAATGTCAAGGTCTAAAGCACACTGGGGGAGACCTCTGGTCTCCTGGCATTTTGTTTTTGATGTTAATTTTTCTGTTGCTAGCATACAGAGCTGTGCTGTCCATTTCAGGAGCCACTAGGCGTGTATGGCTATTGAGGCCCTGAAATGTGGCCAGTCTGACATAAGGCTAGTGCTCTAAGTGTAAAATACACTGTACATTTTGTTTGAAGACTTAGGACAAAAGAGAGACTATAAAATATCTCATGAATACTGCTTTATGTCAAGTTCACATTCAAATGATAATATTTTGGTACAATGGGTTAAATAAAATGTATTATTAAAAGTAATTTCACATGTTCCTTTGTATTTTTAAAATACAGCTGCTAGAAAATTTAAAATTACATATGTGGCTTGCATTATATTCCTGTTGAACATCACCGGTACTGAGCCTGCCCTGGGAGGGGCAAATATTTAAATTGTTACAGCAACATTTTTAAACAGGGTATAAATGTTTTTGTTCATTGTAAAGCAGTTTGAAAGTATAAAGATTAAAATAGAAATCTTCAGTGGTGTCATCTCTGAGATAAGCAGATAGCGCATTTTGGGGATGTTTTCTTTCTGTATATAAAACAAAACTGAAACCATACTACATATCTTCTTGAGTACCAAGCTTTTTTCACTTATAATTATGTTGTAAGAATTTCACCATGTTACCAAATATTGTTAGAAAAAATGATTTTGATAGGTGCAGAGTATCCTGGTAGGGGTTCAGGGTGCCATGCATGTCCTCTCTTTTCCGAGTTTCTGGCCAGTGGAATATACACATAGGGATCAACAGCCAATGATGAACGTAGAACTGTTTTATTAGGGGGTGCCCACGGAAGCTCCCAAGAACCCATCTTTCATCACTCGGTGAAAGATGGATTGGAGAAGATAGCTTTGGCCTGGGTCTAAGTCTTGAGATTTGCATGGTGTGTGTGTGTGTGTGTGTGTGTGTGTGTGTGTGTGTGTGTGTGAGAGAGAGAGAGAGAGAGAGAGAGAGACAGAGAGAGAGAGAGAGAGACAGAATGGCAAATGACCTCCCCAAAACTTCCCCATACAAGAAGAGGGGATGAAATGCCTTATGCCTTCCCCTGTGTTCTACAATGCAGTAGAGAAGCAAATATTATTCTATTCCCTACAGTTCCAGATAGTATTAGTTCAGGCTGAGCTGTTGTAAATTGTCCTAAGTCAATTTGGCTGGTCACGTTGTTTTGGTGGATATTGGTTGCCTCCAAGGATCATAGGTAAGTGAGAGCCATGGTCCCCTCCCCCATGACCTTGCTACCTTCATGTTGCCATGAAGTTTCACTGAATCCTGTTGCTCGTGTGAACACTTACGAGAAGCAAGACCACCGCAGTCATAGGTCTGATCTTGTAATCTTGGTGAAGCTCTAGCTCTCTACTCTTGACACTCTTAAAAGCACCTTGCAAGAAAAGTTTACTGCAGGCAGATGGAGCAATATTCCAACTAGAGGTAGGATTAGCCAGCTTTTCAGTTGGTTCAGGGAATAGAATTCTCTGTCAAGTAGCGCAATGTAGTATTATGAATGAGACCAAGCCCTGGTATCCCACTGAAGTAGACTGTTGGGCTCCTCACAT
>NW_023270075.1:0-21670 GCF_011800145.1 Mirounga leonina
CCAACAAGAAGATCTAACAATTGTAAATATCTATGCCCCTAACATGGAAACAGCCAATTATATAAGGCAATTAATAACAAAAGCAAAGAAACACATCGACAACAATACAATAATAGTGGGGGACTTTAACACCCCCCTCAGTGAAATGGACAGACCGTCTAAGCAAAAGATCAACAAGGAAATAAAGACTTTAACTGACACACTGGACCAAATGGACTTCACAGACATATTCAGAACATTCCACCCCAAAGCAACGGAATACACATTCTTCTCTAGTGCCCATGGAACATTCTCCAGAATTGATCACATCCTAGGTCATAAATCAGGTCTCAACCAGTACCAAAAATTGGGATCATTTCCTGCCTATTTTCAGACCACAAGGCTTTGAAACTAGAACTCAATCACAAGAGGAAAGTCGGAAAGAACTCAAATACATGGAGGCTAAAAAGCATCCTACAGAACAATGAATGGGTCAACCAGGAAATTAAAGAAGAATTAAAAAAATACATGGAAACCAATGAAAATGAAAACACACTGTTCAAAATCTTTGGGATGCAGCAAAGACAGTCCTAAGAGGAAAGTATATAGCCATACAAGCCTTTCCAAAGAAACAAGGATGGTCTCAAGTACACAACCTAACCCTACACCTAAAGGAGCTGGAGAAAGAACAGCAAATAAAGCCTAAACCCAGCAGGAGAAGAGAAATCATAAAGATCAGAGCAGAAATCAATGAAATAGAAACTAAAAGAACAGTAGAACAGATCAATGAAACTAGGAGCTGGTTCTTTGAAAGAATTAACAAGATTGATAAACCCCTGGCCAGACTTATCAAAAAGAGAAGAGAAATGACCCAAATAAACAAAATCATGAATGAAAGAGGAGAGATCACAACCAACACCAAAGAAATACAAACAATTATAAGAATATATTATGAGCAACTCTATGCCAGCAAATTAGATAACCTGGAAGACATGGATGCATTCCTAGAGATGTATCAACCACCAAAACTGAACCAGGATGAAAGAGAAAACCTGAACAGACCTATAACCACTAAGGAAATGGAAGCAGTCATCAAAAATCTCCCAAAAAACAAAAGCCCAGGGCCAGATGGCTTCCCAGGGGAATTCTACCAAACATTTCAAGAAGAATTAATACCTATTCTTCTGAAACTGTTCGAAAAAATAGAAATGGAAGGAAAACTTCCAAACTCATTTTATGAGGCCACCATTACCTTGATCCCCAAACCAGACAAAGACCCCATCAAAAAGGAGAATTACAGACCAATATCCCTGATGAACACAGATGCAAAAATTATCACCAAAATACTCGCGAATAGGATCCAACAGTACATTAAAAGGATTATTCACCATGACCAAGTGGGATTTATCCCTGGGTTGCAAGTTTGGTTCAACATCCGCAAATCAATCAATGTGATACAATACATTAACAAAAGAAAGAACCTGAATCATATGATCCTCTCAATAGATGCAGAAAAAGCTTTTGACAAAGTACAGCATCCTTTCTTGATCAAAATTCTTCAGAGTATAGGGATCGTGGGTACATACCTCAATATCATAAAAGCCACCTATGAAAAACCTACAGCAAATGTCATTCTCAATGGGGAAAAACTGAGAGCTTTCCCCCTAAGGTCAGGAACGCGGCAGGGATGTCCACTATCACCACTGCTATTCAACATAGTATTAGAAGTCCTAGCCACAGCAATCAGACAACAAAAAGAAATCAAAGGCATCCAAATCGGCAAAGAAGAAGTCAAACTCTCACTCTTTGCAGATGATATGATACTTTATGTGGAAAACCCAAAAGACTCCACCCCAAAACTGCTAGAACTCATACAGCAATTCAGTAAAGTGGCAGGATATAAAATCAATGCACAGAAGTCAGTGGCATTCCTATACACCAACAACAAGACAGAAGAAAGAGAAATTAAGCAGTTGATCCCATTTACAATTGCACCCCAAACCATAAGATACCTAGGAATAAATCTAACCAAAGAGACAAAGGATCTGTCCTCAGAAAACTATAAAATACTCATCAAAGAAATGGGGGAAGACACAAAGAAATGGAAAAACGTTCCATGCTCATGGATTGGAAGAACAAATATTGTGAAGATGTCAATGCTACCTCGAGCAATCTACACATTCAATGCAATCCCCATCAAAATACCATCCACTTTTTTCAAAGAATTGGAACAAATAATCCTAAAATTTGTATGGAACCAGAAAAGACCCCGCATAGCCAGAGGAATGTTGAAAAAGAAAAGCAAAGCCGGCGGCATCACAATTCCGGACTTCCAGCTCTATTCCAAAGCTGTCATGATCAAGACAGCATGGTACTGGTACAAAAACAGACACATAGATCAATGGAACAGAATAGAGAGCCCAGAAATGTACCCTCAACTTAATGGTCAACTCATCTTTGACAAAGCAGGAAAGAATGTCCAATGGAACAAAGACAGTCTCTTCAACAAATGGTGTTGGGAAAATTGGACAGCCACATGCAGACGAATGAAACTGGACCATTTCCTTACACCACACACAAAAATAGAGACTCCAAATGGTTGAAAGACCTCAATGTGAGACAGGAGTCCATCCAAATCCTAAAGGAGAACACAGGCACCAACCTCTTTGACCTCAGCCGAAGCAACTACTTCCTAGAAACATCACCAAAGGCAAGGGAAGCAAGGGCAAAAATGAACTATTGGGACTTCATCAAGATAAAAAGCTTTTGCAAAGCAAAGGAAACAGTCAACAAAACCAAAAGACAACCAAAAGAATGGGAGAAGATATTTGCAAATGACATATCAGATAAAGGGGTAGTATCCAAAAACTATAAAGAACTCATCAAACTCAATACCCAAAGAACAAAGAATCCAATAAAGAAATGGGTAGAATATATGAACAGACATTTTTCCAAAGAAGACATCCAAATGGCCAACAGACACATGAAAAAGTGCTCAATATCACTCGGCATCAGGGAAATCCAAATCAAAACCTCAGTGAGATACCACCTCACACCAGTCAGAATGGCTAAAATGAACAAGTCAGGAAACGACAGATGTTGGCGGGGATGCGGAGAAAGGGGAACCCTCCTACACTGTTGGTAGGAATGCAAGTTGGTGCAGCCACTCTGGAAAAGTGTATGGAGGTTCCTCAAAAAGTTGAAAATAGAGCTACCCTATGATCCAGCAATTGCACTACTGGGTATTTACCCCAAAGATACAAAAGTAGGGATCTGAAGGGGTACGTGCACCCCGATGTTTATAGCAGCAATGTCCACAATAACCAAACTGTGGAAAGAGCCAAGATGTCCATCGAGAGATGAATCAATAAAGAAGATGTGCTATATATATACAATGGAATATTATGCAGCCATCAAAAGGAATGAGATCTTGCCATTTGCAATGACGTGGATGGAACTGGAGAGTATTATGTTGAGTGAAATAAGTCAAACAGAGAAAGATATGTATCATATGATCTCACTGATATGAGGAATTCTTAATCGCAGGAAACAAACTGTTGGAGTGGGGGGTGGGGTGGGAGGGATGGGGTGACTGGGTGATAGACACTGGGGAGTGTATGTGCTCTGGTAAGCACTGTGAATTGTGCAAGACTGTTGAATCTCAGATCTGTACCTCTGAAACAAATAATGCAATATATGTTAAAAAAAAAAAAGAAGAGGAAGGTAGCAGGAGGGGAAGAATGAAGCGGGGGAAATTGGAGGGGTAGACGAACCATGAGAGATGATGGACTCTGAAAAACAAACTAAGGGTTCTAGAGGGGAGGGGGGTGGGGGGATGGGTTAGCCTGGTGGGGGTATTGAGGTGGGCACATTCTGCATGGAGCACTGGGTGTTATGCACAAACAATGAATCATGGAACACTTCATCTAAAACTAATGATGTAATGTATGGGGATTAACATAAGAATAAAATAAAAGTATAATAAAAAAAAGAAACTATATGTTCTGCAATAAACTAAAAAAAACCCCTGAAATTATAGCATTGTTTTGTGGGACTTGTAATGTGTGTACACATTACAATGATATATGACAAATATAATGAATCAAGGGAAGATATGTGATTCTATATCATAGAAAGATTATTATACTTTATAAGAAGCAGTAGATAATTACGTGCATGTGGAGTTAGCAAAGTTATTTGATTACATTTATTTCCTAGGGCAATTATAATACACCAGAAATCGATGTGAACACAGAACAAACTCCACAACAAAAGGGAAGGAAGTGGCTGCATTGAAGAAGGAAAGTAGTACAGAGATATATTTTGGGGCCGGTGATTCATGGGTGCTGGGGAGATAGATAGAGCCATGGTCATGGTGAATGACAAGAGAGACAGGAACACACAAGGGAATGCAGAAGAATATTCCCCAAAGCAATGGGTTTGGAAATTGAAAGGGACTGAATTTTGTGAGTCCTTACAACCAGTGGGGTTAAAGCCTGGAAGGTTTTAAAGGTCAATGGTCTTGCCTGGAAGAGCACAAAGGACACTTTGCTGTTCCTGGAGAGAGGCAAACAAACAACACCTAGGCAGACAACATGGAAAGAGAGATGTGAAGAATGCCTGGAGCACATAAGGGGGAGATTATTCACTCTTCTCAGAGCACATCCAAGAGAGGAAGCTTTCACTGAGATACCTCTCTGGGAACAAAGGAGGTGGCTGGCACCATTTTCCTTCACTGACCCTCAGCATAAACACCGAAGCACCTCTGGGAATCAACACAACACGCACACTGTCTGCCTAATTTGCTTACACCAACACATACCACCTTGCACTCTGACTGGACTTCCCTTCTCAGCCAGGCTTGCCTCAGTCCCAGCCTTGTGGTACCCTGCTCCAGAAGACCAGTACAAAGCCCAGCACAAAACCCTGCCCACAACACATTTCCCAACCAGAGAGTTCTGCAGAACCTAAGTTCTGATGGATTTGCTGTCACTTCTCATTTCATAAGCAGACCAGGGTACACCTACTTAAAGCATCATATTCAGGCCAAGCACCAAACATTGCCCATAGAAAGCAAGGAGAGCCTCTGCAGACAACTGGCCTCATAGAAAGAGTAGTCAAAATATAACAGCACTGTGCACACAGCACCCATGAGAGACACTCATTGAAGCACCAGGCCCTGGTTATTCCATGACCTCTTCATCATGAAGCTATTATGATTAGAAGCAAGAGACAAATAGACTATTCTAACACAGTGGAGAAGGCAGAGATTAGATAAAATGTCAATATGGAGGAATTTATCCCAAATGAAAGAACAAGATAAGGTCATAGCCAAAGACCTAAGTAAAATGGATATCAGTAACACACCTGATTCAAATTTAAAGCAACAACCATAAGGATACTCACTGGCCTTGAGAAAGGAATAGAAGAAATCATGGAAACCCTTACCACAGAGATAAAATAATTAAAAGAGTGTCAATCAGAGATGAAGAGTGCAATAAATGAGATTGGAAACATCCTTGAGGCAAGGAACAGCAGGCTGGAAGAAGCGGAGGAAAATTAATGACCTGGAAGATAACATAATGGACAATAATGAAGCTGAACAAAAGAAAGGGTAAAAGAATTATGCAACAAGAGAACAGACTAAATGATCTCAGGAAATCATCAAATGTGACACCATTCATATTATAGGAGTCCCAGAGAAGAAGAGAGAGAAAACGGGGCGGAAAATTTATTCCAAGAGATAATAGCAGAAAACTTCCCTAACTGGGGAAAGAAACAGACATCCAGATCCAGGAGACACAGAACTCCCTTCAAAATCAACAAAAGCAGGCCAACATTAAGACATATTATAATTAAACTTGAAAATATAGTGATTAAAAAAAAGCAGCAAAAGAAGTCCTTAACTTACAAGTAAAAACACAAAAAGCTATCTAGCAATTTCTCAACAGAAACTTAAAAAGTCGTAAGAGAGTGGCAGGATATATTTAGTTAGCTAACGGGGAAAAATCTGCAGGCAAGAATACTCTATCCAGCAAGGCTATCATTCAGAATAGGAGGAGAGATAAAAAGATTCCCAAACAAAAACTAAAGGAGTCCATGACCACTGAACTGGCCCTGCAAGACATATTAAAGGGAACTCTTTGAGTAAAAAGAAAAGACCAAGAGTGACAAAGACAATGAAGGATCACTGAAAATCTCCAGAAACAACAAAACAAGGAATAAAATGTCACTAAATACATACCTATCAATAATTACTCTGAATGTTAATGGACTATGCTCTAATCCAAAGACATAGGGTGTCAAAATGGAAAGAAAAAAAATTAAAAATATAAGACTGATCTATATGCAAACTATGAGAGTCATTTTAGACCTAAAGTCACCTGCAGATTAAAAGTGATGGGATGGAGAAAGATTGATCATGCAAATGGACATCAAATGAGAGCCAGTGTAGCAATTCTGATATTGGACAAACTATACTTTAAAACAAAGCCTGCAACAAGAGATGAAGAAGGGCCCTCTATTATAATAAAGGGAACAATCTAACAAGAATATCTAGTAATTGTAAATACTTCTGTGCTCAATAGGGGAGCTCCTAAATATATAAAACATTGAAAAACATAAAGAAACCCTTTGGTAAAAATACAATAACAATAGGGAACTTTTACAGGCAACTTATATTAATAGAATATCTAAACAGAAAATTAAAAAAGGAAAAAATGGCTTTCAATGACACCCGGGGCCAGGTGAATTTAACAGATACATTCAGAACATTTCATCCCAAAGCAGCAGGATACACACTTCTTTCGAGTGCATTTGGAACATCTGTAGAATAGATCACATACTGGGTCACATATCAGGCTTTAACAAGTACAAAAAGATTAAACTCATCCTATGCATCTTTTCTGACCACAATGCTTTGAAACTACAAGTCAACCACAAGAAAAAATCTGGAAAGACCATAAATATATGAAGATTAAACTACATGCTCTTTTATATATTTTTAAGATATTATTTATTTATTTATTTATTTATTTATTTATTTATTTTAAAGAGAGTGAGCAGAGAGAGGAAGAGAGGGGGATGGGGGCAGACAAGCAGACTCCACACTGAGTGCAGAGCCCAAAACAGGGCTTGATTTCATGACCCTGAGATCATGATGTGAGCCAAAACCAAGAGTCGGATGATTAGCCAACTGAGCCACCCAGGTACCTGAGGTTGAACTACTTGCTCTTAAACAATGAATGGGTTAACCAGGAAATTGAAGAATAAATAATAAAAAAAATCATACAAACAAATGAAAATGAAAACACAAAGGTCTAATCCTTTGAGATGCAGCAAAAATGATCCTAAGTGGGAAATACATAGCAACAAAGGCCTAACTTAAGAGGCAAGAAAAATACAAATAAGCAACTTAACAATACACCTAAAGAAGTTGGAAAAAGAACAACAAATGAAGTCTAAAGTCAACAGAAGTAAGGAAATAATAAAGATTAGAACAGAAGTCAATGATACAGAAATTTTAAAAAAGTTAAATTAAATTAAAAAAATAAAAGGAATTGAACAGATCAATGAAACTAATAGCCGATTCTTTGTAAAAAAAGAATACAATTCATAAACACCAAGCCATAGTTATCAAGAAGAAACAAGAAAGGAAACAAATAAATAAAATCACAAATGAGAGAGGAGAAATAACAATCAAGACCACAGAAATAAAAACAATTCTAAGAGACTATTATGAAAAATTATATGCCCACATACTGGAGAACCTGATAGAAATGTATAAATTCCTAGAAACATATAAACTACAAAAATAGAAACAAGAAGAAATAGAAAACATGAGTAGATTGATAACAACAACAACAAAAAGAATCAGTAATAAAAAATTCCCAACAAACAAAATTCCATGGCCAGATGGCTTCACAGACAAATTCTACAAAACATTTGAAGAGTTAATACCTATACTTCTCAAACTATTCCAAAAAATAGAAATGGAAGGAAAAGTTCTAAATTCAGTCTATGAGGCCAGCATTACCCTGACACCAAACCAAAGGCCCCACTAAAGAAAAAGAACTACAGGCCAATATTCATGGTGACTATGGATGCAAAAATTCTCAATAGCAAACTGTATCCACAATACATTGAAAAATCATTCACCATGATCAAGTGGGTTTAATTTCTGTTTTACAAAAGTGGTTCAATATTTATAAATCAGTCTACCTGATACACCACGTTAATAAAAGAAAGGATATGGACCATATGATCATTTCAGTAGATGCAGAAAGAAAACATTTGACAAATTACAATATCCATTCATGATAACAACCCTCAAGAAGGTATATTTAGAGGAAACCCTCAGCTAATATCCTCAATGGGGAATAACAGAGCTTTCCCTCTCTGGTCAGGGATAAGACAGGGATATCCACTCTCACCACTGTTACTGAAAATAGTACTGGAAGTCCTAGCTTCAGCAATCAGACAACAAAATGAAATAAAAGGTACCAAGCAGCAAAGAAGTAAAACTTTCACTAATTTCAGATGGCATGATACTCTATATAGAAAACCCAAAAGACTCCACCAAAAATGGCTCAAATTCATGAAAGAATTCAAAAAATTTGCAGGATACAAAATCAACAGAGAGAGACCCCTTCCTTTCTATACACCAATATTTAAAGAGCAGAAAGATAAATCAAGTAAACAAACCCATTTACAATTGCACCAAAAACCGTGAGAATAAACCTAACCAAGTAGGTGGAAGACTTGTACTCTGAGAACTATAAGATGTTGATGAAAGACAGTGAACATGACACAAAGAAATAAGAATACATTCCATGATCATAGATTGGAAGAAGAAATATTATTAAGATATCTATATTACCCAACACAATCCAGCATTTTAATTACTAGGTTTTTACTTAAAGAAAACAACAACAACAACAACAACAAAAATAATAATCCAAAGGGATACAATGCACATCGATGTTTATAGCAGCATTATCTACAATAGACGAATTTTGGAAACAGGCCATGTGTCCATTGACTGATGAATGGATAAAAAGAAGTGATATCTATCTATCATCTATCTATCTATCTATCTATCTATCTATCTATCTATCTATCTATCTATATCTATATATATACACATACACAATGGAATAATATCAGCCATAAAAAAATAATGAAATCTTGTCCTTTACAATGGCATGGTTGGAGCTGGAGATTATAATGCTAAGCAAAGTAAGTCAGTCAGAAAAAGACAAATACCATATGATTTCATTCATATGTGGAATTTAAGAAACAAAACAGATGAGTAAAGGAGAAAAAACAGAGAGAGGCAAACCAAGAAACAGACTCTTAACTATAGAAAATAAACTGATGGTTACCAGAGGGGAGATGATTGGGGGATTTGGGTTTCATAGGGGAGGGACATTAAGGATGTAATGCTTGTGATGAGCACTGAGTGTTGTATGGATGTGTTGAATCAATATATTGTACATGCGGAACTAATGCTACACTGTATATTAACTAACTAGAATTTAAATAAAAACTTTAAAAAGTAACAATGAATCCAACAAATATTTTCCTAATTCTAAAAAAATAAAATAAAATAAAATAATCCTTAAAATTTACTGGGAAAAGAGAGGTGGAGGAGCAAGATGACAGAGGAGTAGGAAGCCTAAATTCCGTCTCGTCCCAGGAATTCAGCTATATAGTTTTCAAACCATTCTGAACACCTACAAACTCAACTCAACAGGAGATCGAAGAAAAGAATAGCAGCAATTCTATGATGAGAAAAGCAACCACTTTCTGGAAAGTAGGATGTGAAGAGGAGTGAATCCGAGGTGATATTTGGGAAGATAGACTGTGGGGAGAGGGAGCTTCCATCAGCCAGCTACCAGCAAGTGATGGAGCAGTGGAGCACAAAATCAGTACTTTTAGGAGTCTGCTCCACTGAGGGATGTCACTCCAGTGGTTAAGCAGGGGGTGGAACACTCACTGGGACAATGTGGTCTCAGGACCCTCAGGGTCACAGAAAGACTGGGGGTGATTGAGTGTGTCAGAGCTCCCACGTTTCGGAGCAGGGAAGCCGGCTGCAAAGATGGAGATGAGGAGTAGGCTCTCAGCTCAGAGTTGCCATAAACCGTGATCCACGGCACAGTCGGTCCACTACCCTTCAAGCAGGGACCCAACAAGTGGCAGATCCTGGGAGTCCAAACAGGGTTGTGTGCCAGAGAGAGAAATGCTCAGTCACAGGCCAGGGAAGCATGGAGTGTGGCCAGAGACCAGGAAGACGGGAGTCATTGCTTTCCTCTGAGGGTGCACTGAAGAGTGGGGCCCCAAGCTCTCGGCCCCCCCAGGGCCAGAGATAGGGAGGCCATTTTCATTCTCATCCTCCAAAGCTGTACGTAAAGCTTTCAGGGAACAAAAGTTGCCGAGAGCAAAGCTGAGCAGATTACTTAGCCTGGCCCCTGGAAAAAGTGGTGCAATTCTGCCTCTGGCAAAAACATTTGAAGTTCACTGCAACAGGCCCCTCCCCAAGAAGATCAGCAAAAACATCCAGCCAAAACAAAGTTTCCTGATCAAGGAGAAGTGCAAAACTCCAGTGCTAGGGGAATACAGCACACAGAATTCATGGCTTTTTTCCAATGACTCCTTAGTCTTTCAAAGTTATTATTATTTTTTTAATTTTCTTTTTTTCTTTTTCTTTTTTTTTAAATTTTTCTTTTTTTCTTATTTCAGCCAACATCGTCTCAATTTCTTTTTATTTTTTTTTAATTTTCATTTTTAGAGTCATAATCTATCACTACAATATATTTAGCCTTATTTTTTGTATATATATATATATAAGTTTTTCTTTCTTTAAAATTTTGGGATGCAGTTTCTTCTAATAGATCAAAATATACCCTAAATCTGGTTTATGGCTTTCTTCTAGCCATAAACACATTCTCTCCTTTTTTTAAAAAAAATTTTTTCTTTCTTTTTTCAACCAACATCTTATCAATTCCTTTTTTTAATTTTTTTTTAATTTTCATCTTTAAAATCATATTCCATCCCTTCATCATATATACCCTTATCTTTGTATGTATACATATAAGTTATTCTTTCTTTAAAATTTAGGGAGACAGTTTCTTCTAACAGACCAAAATACACCCAAAATCTAGTGTATGGCTCTTTTCTATTCACCAACCTGATAACCTTTTTTTTTCTTTCTTTTCCCCCCAGTTTAAGGTCTTTCTGATATGTTTAGTGTATATTGTTCTGGGGTCATTGTTACCCTTTTAGCATTTTGTTCTATCATTCATCTATTCTTATCTGGAAAAAATAACAAAACGGAAAACTCAATTCAAAAAAAAAGAACAAGAGGCAGTACCGACTGCCAGGGACCTAATCAATACTGACATTAGTAAATTGTCGGAAGTAGAGTTCAGAATGACAATTATAAACATACTAGCTGGGGGCGCCTGGGTGGCTCAGACGGTTAAGTGTCTGCCTTCAGCTCAGGTCATGATCCCAGGGTTCTGGGATCGAGTCCCGCATCGGGGTCCCTGCTAGGCAGGGAGCCTCCTTCTCCCTCTGCCTCTGTCTCTCTCTCTCTCTCTGACTTTCATGAACAAATAAATAAAACATTTAAAAATAAATAAATAAATAAACATACTAGCTGGACTTGGAAAAAGCATCAAAGTTACTAGAGAACCCGTTTCTGGAGAAATAAAAGAACTAAAATTTAACCAAATCAAAATCAATAAGGTGCAATAAAAAAAAGGAGGCTCTAACTGCCAGGATAGGTGAGGCAGAAGAGAGAATTAGTGATATAGAAGACTGAATGAGGGAAAATAAAGAAGCGAGAAAAAGAGACCTAAACAACTACTGGACCATGAGGGCAGAATTCGAGAGATAAGTGATACAATAAGATGAAACAATATTAGAATAATTAGGATCCCAGAAGAAGAAGGGGGGGGCAGAAGGTATATTGGAGGAAATTATAGCAAAGAACTTCCCTAATCTGGGGTCAACTACAGGTTTTAAAATCCAGGAGACACAGAGAACCACCCTCAAAATCAATAAAAATAGGTCAACACCCTGATATCTAATAGTAAAATTTACAAGTCTCAGAGACAAAGAGAAAATCCTGAAAGCAGCTAAGAAGAGACCTGTAACCTACAATGCTAGAAACATTAGAGGGCAGCAGACCTATCCACAGGGACCTGGCAGGCCAGAAAGGACTGACATGATATAATCAGGGCACTAAACGAGAAAAATATGCAGCCAAGAATACTATATCCACCTAAGCTGTCATTGAAAATAGAGGAGAGATAAAAAGCTTCCAGGACAAATAAAAATTAAAGAATTTGCAAACACCAAACCAGCCCTACAAGAAATATGGAAAGGGGTCCTCTAAGCAAAGAGAGAGCCTAAGTGTAACATAGACCAGAAAGAAACACAGACAATATACAGTAACAGTCACCTTACAGGCAACACAATGGCACTAAATTCATATCTTTCAATAGTTACCCTGGGATGTGAGGGCGATCTGGCTGTGACATCTGTCACCCCATTGATCACCAGGGTTGATTCGGCTGATCTGCCTGGCTAGGCGGGTGTCCCCTTCCTCCCTCACCGCTCCATGTGCATCCCTCCCAAAGCTGCACGCTAGGTCAAAGAGGACGATCTTCCCCGATAGAGGAGGACCGTTCTTCAGTCAAGGGTATACGAGTAGCTGCGCTCCCCTGCTAGAACCTCCAAACAAGCTCTCAATAGTTACCCTGAATGTAAATGGGCTAACTGCCCCAATCAAAAGACACAGGCTATCAGATTGGATAATAAAACAAGACCCATCAATATGCTGTCTGCAAGAGACTCATTTTAGACCCAAAGACACCCCCAGATTGAAAGTGACGGGGTGGAAAACCATTTACCATGCTAATGGACAACAAAAGAAAGCTGGGTGGCAACCCTTATACCAGACAAATAAGACTTTAAACCAAAGACTATAATAAGAGATTAGGAAAGACACTACATCATACTTAAAGGGTCTATCCAACAAGAAGGTCTAACAATTGTAAATATCTATGCCCTTAACATGGGAGCAGCCAATTATATAAGCCAATTAATCACAATATCAAAGAAACACATTGACAATAATACAATAATTGTAGGGAACTTTAATACCCCTTCACTGAAATGGACAGATCATCTAAGCAAAAGATCAACAAGGAAATAAAGACATCAAATGACACACCAGGCCAAATGGACTTCACAGATATATTCAGAACATTCCATCCCAAAGCAACGGAATACACATTCTTCTCTAGTGCCCATGGAACATTCTCCAGAATCGATCACATCCTAGGTCATAAATCAGGTCTCAACCGGTACCAAAAGATTGGGATCATTCCCTGCATATTTTCAGACCACAATGCTTTGAAACTATAACACGATCACAAGAGGAATGTTGGAAAGAACTCAAATACATGGTGGCTAAAGAGCATCCTACTGAAGAATGAATGGGTCAACCAGGAAATTAAAGAATTAAAAAAACTCATGGAAAAAAAATGAAAATGAAAACACAACTGTTGAAAATCTTAGGGATGCAGCAAAGCTGGTCTTAAGAGGAAAATATATAGCAATACAAAACTTTCTCAAGAAACAAGAAAAGTTTCAAATATACAACCTAAACCTACACCTAAAGGAGCTGGAGAAAGAACAGCAAATAAAGCCTAAACCCAGCAGGAGAAGAGAAATCATAAAGATCAGAGCAGAAATCAATGAAATAGAAACTAAAAGAACAGTAGAACAGATCGACGAAACTAGGAGCTGGTTCTTTGAAAGAATTAACAAGATTGATAAACCCCTGGCCAGACTTATCAAAAAGAGAAGAGAAATGACCCAAATCAACAAAATCATGAATGAAAGAGGCAAGAACACAACCAACACCAAAGAAATACAAATAATTATAAGAACGTTTTATGAGCAACTCTATGCCAGCAAATTAGATAACCTGGAAGACATGGATGCATTCCTAGAGATGTATCAACTACCAAAACTGAACCAGGAGGAAATAGAAAACCTGAACAGACCCATAACCAGTAAGGAAATTGAAGCAGTAATCAAAAATCTCCCAGAAAACAAGAGTCCAGGGCCAGATGGCTTCCCAGGGGAATTCTACCAAACATTTCAAGAAGAATTAATACCTATTTTTCTGAAATTATTCCAAAAATGGAAATGGAAGGAAAATACAAAACTCATTATATGAGCCTAGCATTACTTTGACCCCAAAACCAAAGACCCCCTCTAAAAAGGAGAATTAAAGACCAATATCCCTGTTGAACAGGGATGCATATATTCTCATCAACATAATAGCCAATGGGATCCAACAGTACATTAAAAAAAATATTCAACACAACCAAGTGGGATTTATTCCTGGGCTACAAATTTGGTTCAACATCTGAAAATTAGTGGAATACAATACATTAATACAAGAAAGAACAGGAAACATATGGTACTCTCAATAGATGCAGAAAAGGCGTTTGACAAAGTACAGCACCATTTTTTGATTAAAACTCTTCACCGTGTAGGGATAGAGGTTCCATACCTCAATAACATAAAAGCCATCTATGAAAAACCCACAGTAAATATCATTCAAATTGGGGAAAAATTGAGAGCTTTTCCCCTAGGTCAGGAACACAGCAGGGACGTCTACTATCACCACTGCTATTCAACATAGTAGTAGAAGTTCTAGCTTCAGCAATCAGACAACAAAAAGAAATAAAAGGCATCCACATCAGCAAAGAAATCAAACTCTCACTTTTTGCAGATGATATGATACTTTATGTGGAAAACCCAAAAGACTCCAACTTCTATAACTCATACAGGAATTCAGTGAAGTGGCAGGATATAAAATCAATCCACAGATATCAGTTTCATATGTATACAACAACAATAACAGAGAAGAAAGAGAAATTAAGGAGTTGTTCCCATTTACAGTTACATCCAAAATCATAATATACCTAGGAATAAATCTAACCAAAGAGGCAAAGAATCTGTACTCAGAAAACAATAGAATATTCATGAAAGAAATTGAAATGGAAAATGTTCCATGCTCATGGATTAGAAGAGTAAATGTTATGAAAATGTCTATGCTACATAGAGCAATCTACACATTTAATTCAATCCCTATCAAAATACCATCAACTTTTTTTTCAAAGAAATGGAACAAATAATCCCCAAATTTGTATGGAATCAGAAAAGACCCTGAATAGCCAGAGGAATGTTGAAAAAGAAAAGCAAAGCTGGTGGCATCACAATTCCAGACTTCAGGCTCTATCACATAGTTGTAATCAAGACAGAATCATACTGGCACAAAAACAGACACAATGATCAATGGAACAGAATAGAGAGCCCAGAAATGGACCCTCAACTCTATGGTCAACTCATCTTTGACAAAGCAGGAAAGAATGTTCAATGGAACAAAGTTTCAACAAACGGTGTTGGGAAAATTGGACAGCCACATGCAGAAGAATGAAACTGGACCAATTACTTACACCATACCCAAAACTAGACTCAAAATTGATGAAAGACCTAAATGTGAGACAGGAATTCATCAAAAACCTTGAGGAGAACACAGGTAGCAAACTCTTCGATCTCAGTCGCAAGAACTTCTTCCTAGAAAGATTGACAAAGACAAGGGAAGCAAGGGCACAAATGAACTATTGGGATTTCATCAAGATAAAAAGCTTTTGCATAGCAAAGGAAATAGTGAATAAAACCAAAAGACAACTGACAAAATGGGAGAAGATATTTGCAAGTGACATATCAGATAAAGGGCTAGTATCCAAAATCTATAAAGAACTTATCAAACTCGGAGGAGGAGCAAGGTGGCGGAGGATTAAGAGACCTAAATTTCATCTTGTCCCAGGAATTCAGCTGGATAGGGATCAAACCATTCTGAACGCCTACAAACTCAACAGGAGATCGAAGAAAAGAATAGCAACAACTCCCTGAACAGAAAAGCGACCACTTTATGGAAGGTAGGATGTGTGGAGAAGTGAATCCAAGGCGATATTCGTGAAGGTAGATGGTGGGGGAGGCGGCCTCCATCAGCCACTACCAGCAAGTGATAGAGCAGCAGAGCACAAAATTGGAAATTTTAGAAGTCGGCTCTGCTGAGCGACCTCGCTCCAGTGGCTAAGCAAGGGGTGGAACCCTCTCTGGGACAGTGTGGTCTCAGGACCCTTGGGGTCACAGAAAGACCAGGGGTGCCTGAGTGCCACAGAGCTCCCAAGTATCAGAGCGGGGAAGCTTGCTGCAGAGACGGAGCCAAGGAGTGGGCTCTCAGCTCGGGGTTGCCATAAACCGTGATCCATGGCACAGTTGGGTCACTGCTCTTCCAGCAGGGACAAGCGGGACATCCAGGGAGACACCCCTTTCTCCCCCGGGAGGAACGGCACGGGAGTGCACCACAGGGATCTGCTGGGTTTGGAGACTGCAAACAGGGTCGTGCGCCAGAGATAGAAATGCTCGGTCACAGCCTGGTTGAGCACGGAGTGCTTCCGGAGACCGGGGAGACAGGAGTGATTGACTGCTTTTCTCTGGGGTTGCACTGAGGAGTGGGCCCCAGGTTCTCAGCTCCTCCAGGGTGGAGATTGGGAGGCCACCATTTCACTCTTGTCCTCCGAAGCTGTATGGAAAGCTTGCAGGGAACAAAAGCTCCCAAGAGCAACCCAAGCAGATTACTTACCCAGGACCCAGCAAGGGCGGGGCAATTCCACCTCCGGCAAAGACATTTGGGAACCACGGCAACAGGCCCCTCCCCCAGAAGATCAGTGAGAACCGCCAGCCAAGATCAAGTATAATGATCAATGAAAATGGCAGAAGTCCAGCGCTAGGGGAATACTGCACATAGAATTCATGGCTTTTTTTCCCCATGATTCTTTAGCCTTTCAAAGTGATTTTTTTTAACTTTCTTTTTCTTTCCTTTTTTCTTTTGAATTTTCTTTTTCCCTTTTTTGACCAACATCTTATCAATCCCTTTTTTTAAAAAAAATCTTTTTTTCGGGGGGCGCCTGGGTGGCTCAGTCGTTAAGCATCTGCCTTTGGCTCAGGTCATGATCCCAGGGTCCTGGGATCGAGCCCCACATCAGGCTCCCTGCTCTGCGGGAAACCTGCTTCTCCCTCTCCCACTCCCCCTGCTTGTGTTTCCTCTCTCGCTGTCTCTCTCTCTGTCAAATAAATAAATAAAATCTAAAAAAAAAAAATCTTTTTTTCTTTTTCATTTTTAGAGTCATATTCTGTCCCTTCATACTAGTTAACTTGTTCTCTCCTTAAAATTTTGAGATAGAGTTTCTTCTAACAGACCAAAATATACCCTGAATCTCTAGTGTATGGCTTTGTTCTAGTCTCTTGCCTGATCACATTGTCTCCCGTTTTTGTTTTTTTCTTTAATCCTCTTCTTTCTTTTTTCAACCATCTTCTTTTATCAATTCCTTTTATAAATCTTTTATAGCCCAATTATGAAAAGACCCCAAATGTCCATCAAGGGATGAACAGATAAAAAAAGATGTAATTACATATTCATATATGTACAGATTAGATATTCATATATGTAAGCTGTATAATTATGTGTTAATTTAGCCAATAAAAAAGATTCAATCTTGCTATTTGCGGTGATATGGATGGAACTAGAGCATATTATGCTAAGCAAAATAAGTCAGAGCGAGAAAGACAAATGCCATATGATTTTATTCATATTTCGGACTTTAAGAAACAAAATACATGAAAATCGGTGGGCGGAGAGCAGCAAACCAGAAAACAGACCTTAACTGTAGGGAACAAACTAAGGGTTGTTGCAGGGAAGGTGGGTGGGAAATGGGTTAAATGGGTGACAGGTATTAAGGAGGTCACTTGTTGTAATGAGCCCTGGCTGTTATATATAAGTGATGTATCACTAATTCTATACCTTAAAGTAATATTACACTGTATGTTAGTTAATTTGAATTTAAATAAAACCTCAAAAAAGAAAATAAATGTGTCTTATTTTATCTCCAAGTATTTGAGCTTTTCCAGCTATTTTTCTCTTACTGATTTCCACTTTAAATCTGCTACATTTTGAGGGAATATTTTGCATGCTTTTCATTTTTTTAACTTGTTGATGTTTGTTTTATGACCCAGAATGGACTCACTCTTGGTGAGAATTCTATGTAAATTTTAGAAGAATGCACATTCTGTTGCTGTTGTAGTATTGTAGAAATGCAAATTACATCCAGTTGATAGATGGTGCTATTCAGTTCAACTGTTCTTACTGATGTGTTTCATTCAGGATCTCGCAATTATTATTTGACTAATGTTACAGTATCCAACTGTAATAGTGGATTTTTCAACTCCTTGGCATTTTGATAGAAACTGATAGGTTTTCGCACACACATACCTATGCACTGTTAGGCAAATACACATGAACGATCATTATGCCTTCACAAATCACTGACCCAGTTATCATAAGGTAATGTTCCTCTTTATTCTAGCTAACTTTCCTTCTCCAAAGTCTGATTTTTTTATTTTTCTGACATTATTAAAGCTACACAAGATTCCATTTTATTGGTGTTAGCATGGTGTATCTTTTTCCATCTCTTTAATTTTATTCTATTTGTATTTTGTATTTATAGTGTGTCTTGTTTTTAACTCACTCTGTTTTTTGGGGGGATTCACACACTTTTTTTTAATTGAAGTATACTTGCAATAAGATATTATAGTAATTTCAAATGTACAGCATAGTGATCCAGTAATAGTATACATTACAAAAGGCTCACAACTTTCGGTGTAGTTTTCATCTGTCAACACATCATACAAGGTTGGTACAATATAATTGACTATATTCCCTATGCTGTATTTTTCATCCTTGTGTCTTATTTATTTTATAATTGGGAATTTGTTCCTTTTGCTTTCCTTTCCCCATTTTACCCATCACGCAATTAGCTCTCCTCTGGCAACCTTAGGACGTGCATGTGAGGTATACCAACTGGCCCATGTCTGTGCTTCATGATGGAGTCTTTGAAGTGGTTAATAGGATGAGTCTCTTTGACAGTTTCCCACTTATGGGTGCTTATTCACTCACTCTTACTTCTGAGATCTCTCTTGACACTGATCTGTGCTGTCATGGGGAAGCACTGACATGGATAAAGTGAAACTGCTCCTTTTTTTGGCCCCAATGCATTCAATCTTGGATATTTTGCTCTAATGGTGTGCTTGAGATTCTCCACTGGATTTCTGTGATGCAACAAATGCATTCTTGTCTACATGTAATTGTCAAATTTGGTGTTCTTTGGGGGTAAAATGATATAAAGCTCCTAATCCACGATTTGTTAAAATGACTCAAATTACACAAGACTTAAAAATAAATTGTGTATAGTGTCCAAGAGATAAGCGGGGAAATGACATTTTTCTTAGTTACTATTGTACATATATTGGCTAATTTTGAATTGAGAAACATTTTGACTTCAATGAAGAATCATGAGTTTAGTGATACAATAAATCATTTTTAAACTATACCAGTATTGAATGTGCTTTTGGAAAATATGATAAGTTAAAAATAAGTAGGTAGAAAAAACATAGTAAGCTCTCACATATGTTGAAGTACATGCTTTTTGCATTTGTACATTGCAAATACTCAGGAAAATTAAAAAAAAATACATGGGAAAATGAACAAAATGAAAAAAAAATCACTTTTTTCCCCCCAGGGAAAGAAAACAGGAGTGGAGATGAAAAAAGAAATTTAGGTTTTTCCATTATCTTATATCTTAAATATTTTATATGGTATAAGGAATGATATCCTTCCTATGACAAATATTTTAAAAAATCAAAATCAGTATCAAAAAGACACAGCCAATCACTTTTGTTCAGTCATGGGCTTATAAATTAAAATCAATCCATTACATAACAATGTAAAGTGTCAAAGATATCTATTAAAAGTATTCTTGTTATTAATTAGAAGGTCTCATGACCGGTAACCCTACTGGGTAAAAAAAGGAAAAAAAATCTCAACATAGACCTAATTCTTTGCACTTCCGACTTCGTGTCATCTGTGATGGCAACAGGAGACAGCATCAGAACTCATGGTTAATGCAGTTAATTAGCGCTCATTCTAATTAGTCAATTGTAAACATGCACAAAAATGCAAGACCCATATAAGTACATTTGAACTTGTACTTACCAGATGGAGAGAAGACTGCCTGCCATTCAGCAACACACTGGAAACCAGACCAATAGCAATGTTTAAACAGGAATTTTTATCCCGTTGGACAAAAGGTCCAGCTTTTAACTTCTCTTCCTATGTGAGAAAGTGCCCTTTATTAAGCTCATTTTTATCCTCGGTATTAAAATAATTGACCCTTATAATCAGGGAAACTTGATTCTTCTTAGGTAAGTGAATTTCTTCCAAACCTCTATGCATCTACTGTAAGCTTCCCAGTGTCATTCCAGCTTTCTTGTTATGTCTAAGTAGGTAAATTTATTTCACTTCTTTGCATTCCACGTTCCTTCAGGAAAATAAGATAGCATTGTATTTCAATTTTGTTTATTAGTTTACATAGGACGCATATGTCTTTATTGAAGAAAAATACATGTATCATAATAAATAATACATACATATTTCTAGGATTTTATTGGCTTTTAAAATAAAGCTCACACAGTATCTTCTTAAAACCTTTTTATCAGTATTAGTTATTCTATTATAACCTTGATTACGTGGAAGATGTGTACTAGTATCTTAGTCTTCACCATTGTCACAGAAAAAAAAGACAAAGATAATTTTTAGCTCTACCCATCTTTTCCCTCCCCATTTACCTATGTTATAACAGGATAGAGAGAATTAAAGGGAGAATAATCTCTCAGTTATCCGTACTGACTCTTCAAATACACCAAGAACACAGTTCACATTGAACCGAAGCCATTTTCCAAGGATGAGCAAACAAATTACTTTATTGTATTCCAAATTTCTCTGCTACTTTTTAACCTATTCAAGCAAAGTCAAAAAATCCCTAATTTATGGATATGGGAGGTAATATGTGTCTGTTTTATGTCCTTGCACAGTGAAATAAAGTTCTCAGGCACCAATCTGAGTGGCTGTGCCGGGCTGCCTTTGCAAGCAAGGCACCAGCAGCTGAATCCTGCACGTAGCTTTTCTTTATTTATTTATTTTTATTTTGTCAGAAAAGCAAGGACAGATGCCTCCAAGCATGGGAGGGGAGGACAAAGAGATGGCAAATACCCTGAAGCCTTAAAGAAGGCTTGCACTCTCCCCTATGCATAGGCACTCAGGGAGTCAGACATGGATAAGGGAGGAGAGGGAACTTTGTGCTACCAAAGGTGCAGAAAAGGGGGGCCTGGGGGACTGAGGGACTATGAAAGACACATTCTTTCATAATTCCTAACTTATGCCCTGCCCCTGGGATCTTGGGATCCTGCTTCTACTGGGCCATTGTGTTCAATAGTCCAAGAACAGGAACTGTGCTGACATTTCGGCTGCTTCCACAATCACTCCTTAGGGCTTACAATATATTCTCTAAGAATAACTCTAAAATGTTATGCATAAATTTTAGGCTATCCCATGAAAAATTATTCTAATATGCTTTATTGACTATCTTAATATATTTTTTCTACATGCATTGAAGAAATTATAGTTTGCAAGATATGCTTTACC
>NW_023270076.1:0-13534 GCF_011800145.1 Mirounga leonina
TGTCTGTTGGCCATTTGGATGTCTTCTTTGGAAAAATGTCTGTTCATGTCTTCTGCCCATTTCTTGATTGGATTCTTTGTTCTTTGGGTGTTGAGTTTGATAAGTTCTTTATAGATTTTGGATACTAGCCCTTTATCTGATATGTCATTTGCAAATATCTTCTCCCATTCTGTTCATTGTCTTTTGGTTTTGTGGACTATTTCCTTTGCTTTGCAAAAGCTTTTTATCTTGCTGAAGTCCCAATAGTTCATTTTTGCCCTTGCTTCCCTTGCCTTTGGCAATGTTTCTAGGAAGAAGTTGCTTCGGCTGAGGTCAAAGAGGTTGCTGCCGGTGTTCTCCTTTAGGATTTTGATGGACTGCTGTCTCACATTGAGGTCTTTCAACCATTTGGAGTCTATTTTTGTGTGTGGTGTAAGGAAATGGTCCAGTTTCATTCTTCTGCTTGTGGCTGTCCAATTTTCCCAACACCATTTGTTGAAGAGACTGTCTTTGTTCCATTGGACATTCTTTCCTGTTTTGTCGAAGATTAGTTGACCATAGAGTTGAGGGTCCATTTCTGGGCTCTCTATTCTGTTCCATTGATCTATGTGTCTGTTTTTGTGCCAGTACCATGCTGTCTTGATGATGACAGCTTTGTAAAAGAGCTGGAAGTCCGGAATTGTGATGCCGCCAGCTTTGCTTGTCTTTTTCAACATTCCTCTGGCTATGCGGTGTCTTTTCTGGTTCCATACAAATTTTAGGATTATTTGTTCCATTTCTTTGAAAAAAGTGGATGGTATTTTGATGGGGATTGCATTGAATGTGTAGATTGCTCTAGGTAGCATTGACATCTTCACAATATTTGTTCTTCCAATCCATGACCATGGAACGTTTTTCCATTTCTTTGTGTCTTCCTCAATTTCTTTCATGAGCATTTTATAGTTTTCTGAGTACAGATCCTTTGTCTCTTTGGTTAGATTTATTCCTAGGTATCTTATGGTTTTGGGTGCAATTGTAAATGGGATCAACTCCTTAATTTCTCTTTCTTCTGTCTTGTTGTTGGTGTATAGGAATGCCACTGACTTCTGTGCATTGATTTTATATCCTGCCAGTTTACTGAATTCCTGTATGAGTTCTAGCAGTTTCGGGGTGGAGTCTTCTGGGTTTTCCACATAAAGTATCATATCATCTGCAAAGAGTGAGCGTTTGACTCCTTCTTTGCCCATTTGGATGCCTTTAATTTCTTTTTGTTGTCTGATTGCTGTGGCTAGGACTTCCAATACTATGTTGAATAGCAGTGGTGATAGTGGACATCCCTGCCGCGTTCCTGACCTTACAGGAAAGCTCTCAGGTTTTCACCATTGAGAATGATATTCGCTGTAGGTTTTTCATAGATGGCTTTTATGATATTGAGGTATGTACCCTCTATCCCTATACTCTGAAGAGTTTTGATCAAGAAAGGATGCTGTACTTTGTCCAATGCTTTTTCTGCATCTATTGAGAGGATCATATGATTCTTGTTCTTTCTTTTGTTAATGTATTGTATCACATTGATTGATTTGCAGATGTTGAACCAACCTTGCAGCCCAGGGATAAATCCCACTTGGTCATGGTGAATAATCCTTTTAATGTACTGTTGGATCCTATTGGCTAGTATTTTGGTGAGAATTTTTGCATCCATGTTCATCTGGGATATTGGTCTGTAATTCTCCTTTTTGATGGGGTCTTTGTCTGGTTTTGGGATCAAGGTAATGCTGGCCTCATAAAGTGAGTTTGGAAGTTTTTCTTCCATTTCTATTTTTTGGAACAGTTTCAGAAGAATAGGTATTAATTCTTCTTGAAATGTTTGGTAGAATTCCCCTGGGAAGCCATCTGGCCCTGGGCTTTTGTTTGTTGGGAGATTTTTGATGACTGCTTCAATTTCCTTAGTGGTTATAGGTCTGTTCAGGTTTTCTATTTCTTCCTGGTTCAGTTTTGGTAGTTGATACATCTCTAGGAATGCATCCATTTCTTCCAGGTTATCTAATTTGCTGGCATAGAGTTGCTCATAATATGTTCTTATAATTGTTTGTATTTCTTTGGTGTTGGTTGTGATCTCTCCTCTTTCATTCATGATTTTGTTGATTTGGGTCATTTCTCTTTTTGATAAGTCTGGCCAGGGGTTTATCAATCTTGTTAATTTTTTCAAAGAACCAGCTCCTAATTTCGTTGATCTGTTCTACTGTTCTTTTAGTTTCTATTTCATTGATTTCTGCACTGATCTTTATTATTTCTCTTCTCCTGCTGGGTTTAGGCTTTCTTTGCTGTTCTTTCTCCAGCTCCTTTAGGTGTAGTGTTAGGTTGTGTACTTGTGACCTTTCTTGCTTCTCGAGAAAGGCTTTTATTGTTATTTACTTTTCTCTTAGGACTGCCTTTGCTGCATCCCAAAGATTTTGAATAGTTGTGTTTTCATTTTCATTGGTTTCCATGTATTTTTTTAATTCTTCTTTAATTTCCTGGTTGACCCATTCATTCTTCAGTAGGATGCTCTTTAGCCTCCATGTATTTGAGTTCTTTCCGACTTTCCTCTTGTGATTGAGTTCTAGTTTCAAAGCATTGTGGTCTGGAAATAGGCAGGGAATGATCCCAATCTTTTGGTACCGGTTGAGACCTGATTTATGACCTAGGATGTGATCGATTCTGGAGAATGTTCCATGGGCACTAGAGAAGAATGTATATTCCATTGCTTTGGGATGGAATGTTCTCAATATGTCTGTGAAGTCCATCTGGTCCAGTGTGTCATTTAAAGTCTTTATTTCCTTGTTGATCTTTTGCTTAGACGATCTGTCCATTTCAGTGATGGGGATGTTAAAGTCCCCCACTATTATTGTATTGTTGTCAATGTGTTTCTTTGCTTTTGTTTTTAATTGGGTTATATAATTGGCTGCTCCCATGTTAGGGGCATAGATATTTACAATTGTTAGATCTTCTTGTTGGATAGACCCTTTAAGTAGGATATAGTGTCCTTCCTCATCTCTTATTACAGTCTTTGGTTTAAAATCTAATTTGTCTGATAAAAGGATTGCCACTGCAGCTTTCTTTTGGTGTCCATTAGCATGTTAAATGGTTTTCCACCCCCTCACTTTCAATCTGGGGGTGTCTTTGGGTCTAAAATGAGTCTCTTGCAGACAGCATATTGATGGGTCTTGTTTTTTTATCCAATCTGATAGCCTGTGTCTTTTGATTGGGGCAATTAGCCCATTTACATTCAGGGTAACTATTGAAAGATAGGAATTTAGTGCCATTGTATTGCCTACAAGTTGACTTACTGTATATTGTCTGTGTTCCTTTCTGGTCTCTGTTACTTTTAGGCTCTCTCTTTGCTTAGAGGATCCCTTTCAATATTTCTTGTAGGGCTGGTTTGTGTTTGCAAATTCCTTTAGTTTTTGTTTGTCCTGGAAGCTTTTTATCTCTCCTTCTGTTTTCAATGACGGCCTAGCTGCATGTAGTATTCTTGGCTGCATATTTTTCTCATTTAGTGCTCTGAATATATCCTGCCAGTCCTTTCTGGCCTGCCAGGTCTCTGTGGATAAGTCTGTATCAATCTAATGTTTCTACCATTGTAGGTTACATATCTCTTCTCCCGAGCTGCTTTCAGGATTTTCTCTTTGTCTTTGAGACTCGTAAGTTTTACTATTAGATGTTGGGGTGTTGATCTATTTTTATTGATTTTGATAGGGGTTCTCTGTGCTTCCTGGATTTTCATGCCTGTTTCCTTCCCCACATTAGGGAAGTTCTCAGCTATAATTTGCTCTAATATACCTTCTGCCCCTCTCTCTCTTTCTTCTTCTTCTGGGATCCCAATTATTCTAATGTTGTTTCGTCTTACAGTATCGCTTATCTCTCAAATTCTGCCCTCGTGATCCAGTAGTTGTTTATCTTTTTCTCAGCTTCCTTATTTTCCATCATTTGGTCTTCTATATCACTGATTCTCTCTTCTGCCTCATTTATTCTAGCAGTTAGTGCCCCTCTTTTTTATTGCACCTCATTAATGGCCTTTTTTATTTCGACTTGGTTAGATTTTAGTTCTTTTATTTCTCCATAAAGGGTTTCTGTAATAACTTCCATGCTTTTTTCAAGTCCAGCTAGTATCTTTAAAGTCATGATTCTGAACTCTAGATCCAACATCGTACTAATGTCCGTATTGAGTAGGTCCCTGGCAGTCAGTACTACCTCTTGTTCTTTTTGTTGAGGTGATTTTTTCTGTCTTGTCATTTTGTCCAGACGAGAATAGATGAATGAGAGACCAAAATGCTAACAGGGTAAAAACGTCCCCAGAAAATATACTCTAAATAAATCAGAAAAGACCTGAAGCCAGGGGAAAAGACAGGGAAAGAAAGAAAAAAGAAAAAGAAAAAAGAAACAGATAAAAACAAAAACAGAACAAAATGAAAAAAAAAAAAAAAAAACAGAATATGATCAACTATGATCAGGCTGGTGCATAGATCAGTGCCACACACTAGATTTTGGGTGTATTTTGGTCTGTTAGAAGAAAGTGCCTCCCAAAATTTTAAAGAAAGAAAAACTTATATATGTACAAAAATGAGGGTTGATATGATGAAGGGATGGAATATGACTATAAGAATGAAAATTATAAAAAATTTTATAAAAGGAATTGATAAGTTCTTAAAAAAGAGAAAGAAGAGGATTTAAAAAGAAAGAAAAAAAAAGGGGAGAGAATGTGATCAGGCAGGAGTCTTGAACAAAGCCATACACTAGAGATTTAGGGTATATTTTGATGTGTTAGAAGAAACTGTATCTCAAAATTTTAAAGAGAGAATAACTTATACATATATGCCAAAAATAAGGATAACTACTATGAAGGGATACAATATGACTCTAAAAATGAAAAATAAAAATGTTTTTTAAAAAAAGGATTGATAAGATGTTGGTTGAAAAAGGGAAAAAAAAATTCAAAAAAAAAAGTTAAAAAAATTAACTTTGAAAAACTAAAGAATCATGGTAAAAAAGCCATGGATTCTATGTGCATTATTCCCCTAGCACTGGAGTTCTGCCATTCTCATTGATTGGTAAACTTGGTCTTGCCTGGCTGTTTTCGCTGATGTTCTGGGGGAGGGACCTGTTGCCGTGGTTCCCAAATGTCTTTGCCGGAGGTGGAATTGCCCTGTCCTTGCCGGTCCAGGCTAAGTAATCTGCTTGGGTTTGCTCTTGGGAGCTTTTGTTCCCTGCAAGCTTTCGGTACAGCTTTGGAGGCCGAGAGTGAAAATGGTGGCCTCCCAATCTCCGCCCTGGAGGAGCCGAGAACTCAGGGCCCCGCTGCTCAGTGCACCCCCAGAGAAAAGCAGTCAATCACTCCCGTCTCCCCATCTCTGGCTGCACTCTGTGCTCACCCGGCCTGTGACTGAGCATTTCTATCTCTGGCACACGACCCCCTATGGAGTCTCCAAACCCAGCAGATCCCTGCGGTGCACTCCCGCCCTGCTCCTCCTGGGGGAGGAAGGGGAGTCTCCCCGGATCTGCCGCTTGTTGGGTCCCTCCTGGAGGAGCAGTGGCCCGACTGTGCTGCGGATCACAGTTTATGGCAACCCCAAGCTGAGAGCCCATGCCTCGGCTCCGTCTCTGCAACCGACTTCCCCGCTCCGATACCTGGGAGCTCTGCTGCACTCAGGCACCCCCAGTCTTTCTGTGACCCTGAGTGTCCTGAGACCACACTGTCCCGTGAGGGTTCCACCCCCGCTTAGCCACTGGAACGATGTCCTTCAGAGCAGAATTCTAAAAGTTCCGGTTTTTGGCTTGGTGGCTCCATCATTTGCTGGTAGCGGGTGATGGAGGCCCCCTCCCCCCCCGTCTGTCCTCCCAAATATCACCTCAGATTCACTTCTCTGCACGTCCTACCTTCCAGAAAGTGGTTGCTTTTCTCTTCAGAGAGTTGTTGCTATTCTTTTCTTCGCTCTCCTGTTGAGTTTGTAGGTGTTCAGAATGGTTTGATCCCTATCTAGCTGAATTCCTGAGACCAGAGGAAATCCAGTTCTCCTACTCCTCCGCCATCTTGCGTCGCCTCCTCCATCCCCCCATTTTTTAATGGTTTTCCAGTAGTTTTATAATTCTTACCTTTTTTTTTTTACTTTTTATCTTGGTCTCTTGGCTGAGATTACTTTCTAGTGTTTATTATGCTTGGCTTTATATTTTGTGTATCTATTATAAGTTTTGGGTTTGTGGTTACCGCAAGATTCACACATAACAGCTTAAATATGTATCAATCTGTATTAAATTGATGGTCACTTGAGTTCAAACATATGCTAAAAGAACTTCATACTCGCAACTTCACAGTTTATGTATATATTGTCATGTATTACATCTTTTTATTAATACTTTTCTTCTAATTTTAGCCTTTTATTTTGTATTTCAAGAAGTCTTTTGAACATTTTGTGTAAGGTAGTTCAGTGAGATGAACTCATTTAATGTTTCTGTGTCTGAGAAGTTCTCTCTCATTTAATTTTGAATGATAATCTTGCCAGGTAGAGCATTCTTGGTTATAGTTCTTTCTTTTCAGCAAATTGAATTTATCATGCTATTTTCTTCTGGCCTGAAAAATTTCTGCGGAAAAACCAGCTGATAACCTTTTGGAATTCCCTTATATGTAATTATTTGCTTCTCCTTCTTTTAAAATTCTCTTTATATTTAATCTTTGACATTTTAATTACTATGTGTCATGGTGTGGACTGCCTTGATAATCATGTTTTATGGAACTCTCTATGCTTCCTAAACTTGGATATATGTTTTCTCCCTAGGTTAGGAAAAATTTCAGCTGTTATGCCTTCAAATAAGTTTTCTGCCCCTTTTTCTCTTCCCCTTATGGACCACTTAAGATATGAAGGGTTGTTTGCTTGATGTTGTCCAAGAGATCCCTTAACCTATCCTCATTTTTAATTTATTTTTACTTTTTCTTGTTCAACCTAGGTACTTTTCATTACCCTGTCTTCCAGATCAATGATCTGTTCTTCTCTATTTGCCAATCTACCATTGATTCCCTCAAGTGTATTTTTTTTATTTCAGTTATTGTAGGCTGATTGGTCTTTATTTTTTCTCTCTTGCTGAGTTCCTCCTAAGTACTTCTACTCTTCTCTCCAGTCCAGTGAGCATCTTTAAAAAAAAAAAAAAGATTATTTATTTATTTGACAGAGAGAGAGAGCAAACAAGCAGGGGGAAGCAGCAGGCAGAGGGAGAGAGAGAAGCAGGCTCCCCACTGAGCAGATAGCCCAATGTGGGGCTCCATCCCAGGACCCTGGGATCATGACCTGAGCTGAAGGTAGATGCTTAACTGAGCCACCCAGACACCCCAAGGGAGAATCTGTATGATCATTACTTTAAACTTTTTTTTTTTTTTTTAAGATTTTATTTACTTGACAGAGAGAGAGACACAGCAAGAGAGGGAACACAAGCGGGGGAGTGGGAGAGGGAGAAGCAGGCTTCCCATAGAGCAGGGAGCCTGATGTGGGGTTCGATCCCAGGACCCTGGGAGCATGACCTGAGCTGAAGGCAGATGCTTAATGACTGAGCCACCCAGGTGCCCCTTTAAACTCTTTATTAGGCACATTGCTTATCTCTTTTTCATTTGGTCATTTTTCTGAGATTGTCTTGTTCTGTTTTTTTTTTTGAAAAATTCCAGTATAGTTAAGATGCAGTTTTTATTACTTTCAGGTGTACAATATAGTGATTCAACAATTCTATACATTACTAAGTGCTCATCATAATTAAGTGTACTCTTAATCCCCTTCACCTATTTCAGTCATCCTCCCACCCCACCTCCTCTCTGGTGCCCATGTTTGTTCTCTATAGTTAAGAATCTGTTTTTTTGTTTTTCTCTTTGTTTTTCCTCTGTTCATTTGTTTTGTTTCTTAAATTCCACTTAGGAGTGAAATCATATGGTATTTGTCTTTCTCTAATTGGCTTATTTCGCTTAGCATTATACTCCCTAGGTCTATCCGTGTTCTTGCAAATGGCAAGATTTCATTCTTTTCTATGGCTGAATAATATTCTATTGTGTATATGTATCACGTTTTCTTTATCTGTTCATCATTCAGTGGATACTTGGGCTGCTTCCAAATTTGCCTATTGCAAATAGTGATGCAATAAGCATAAGGGTGCATATATCCTTCTGAGTTAATGTTTTCCAATGTCTGTGTTAATACCCAGTAGTGCAATTACTAGATCCTATGGTGATTCTATTTTTAATTTTTTTTTAAAGATTTTATTTATTTATTTGAGACAGAGAGAATGAGAGACAGAGAGCATGAGAGGGAGGAGGGCCAGAGGGAGAAGCAGACTCCCTGCCAAGCAGGGAGCCCGATGCGGGACTCGATCCCGGGACTCCAGGATCATGACCTGAGCCGAAGGCAGTCGCTTAACCAACCGAGCCACCCAGGCACCCCTCTATTTTTAATTTTCTAAGGAATCTCCATACTGTTTTCCAGAGTGGCTGCACCAGTTTGAATTCCTAGCAACAGTGCATGAGGGTTCCTTTTTTTCCACATCTTCACCAACACGTTCTTTCTTGTGTTTTTGATTTTAGCCATTCTGACAGGTGTGAGGTGATGATACCTCATTGTTATTTTTGATTTGCATTTTCATGATGATGAGTGGTGTTGAACATCTTTTCATGTATCTGTTGGTCATCTATATTTCTTCTTTGAAGAAATGTCGGTTGATGTCTTCTGCCCGTTTTTAATTGGATTTTTTGTGTTGAGTTGTAGAAGTCCTTTATATATTTTGGATACTAATTCTTTATCAGATACAGATCTTTGGAAATATCTTCTTCCATGCAGTAGGTTGTATTTTGAGATTGTCTTCTTTGGTTTGGAGCATATTTCTTTGTCTTCTCATTTTGCTTGACTTTCCACATTTGTTTTTATGAATTGGGCAGAACAGTTACTTCTCTAAAACTTGAAGGAATCGTCTTGCAATATGGTCATCCCCTGTATAAGTTCTGTGTGACTAGTGACTTTGGGTGAAGACTGGAGCTATGCCTGGTGTAGACTGGGCATCCGTTAGCACCTGTCCTGAAATTGCCCTGGTGAGAAGTCTGGAACTGAAGTGGGAATAGGTGGGAGCGATCCAGGGGCTGTCCATGCAGACTGCCCTGGCAGAACAGCTGAAGCGTAAGTAACCACAAGCTGAGCTAGGGGCCAGCGGAGGTGTCCCCAGGCTCGGGGCACAGGGGAAACCCTGGTAAGACAGCTAAAATTAAAGTGAGTGCAAGCCAGGGGGTCCTGGGGCACTCATGCAGGACTCACCTTAGTGAAGTGGCTAGAGCTGGGGCAGGGCAAGGGCCTGGGGTTCTTGTGGTGCTTCACACAGGGACTGCTAGAACTGAGGTGGGGTGCAGGCTGGGGAGAGGGGGTCCCAGGTCTTTCTACATAGAAGGCACTGAACAGGACAGCCTTAGTGAATGAGAGCCAGGAGTTCCCTGATGCTCAGCATAGGGGGAAACCTGGCAGAGTGGATCATGCTGAGGCAGGGTGTGGGCTAGGGGACCAGGGACAGCCTGGACAGTTGACATCTGGTGGGGTGGTAGAACAAAAGCGGATGTGAGACAGGAGGTCCCCAAGTGGTCTGAGTCAGGGGTGTCCTAGCAGGCCATTTTGAGTCAAAGCAGTATGTACCTGGAGTGTTCCAGGGTGATTTGTTCCTGTGTCACCTTGCCACAATGGATGGAGTCATAGTGAGTGCTGACCAGAGATGTGTAAGTGTGCACCACAATGGAGCTGCCTTGGTTGGTTGGCTGGGGCAGGTATGGGCCAGAGGCCTGGGGCTCACTGAGGTGGTAGCTCAGCTAGGGTGTCTGGACCCTGTGCCCATCTATGCTATGAAGACTGAGGGGCAATATAAACCATGGTGCTCATTGGCTCCTTTGACTTAGAGTTCCAGAAGCCACCCTGCCATTTGTCAGGATTCTAGGTCTAGTTCTTTTATAGTCTAGTTGTCCTTTTAAACCAAGGCTTTCTTTTTTTTTTTCCTCTGTGTTCCAGAATGTCTGGGGCATACTGAGATAGCAGGTTGGTGATGGTTCCTGGATCCCTGTTCCTTTGGTGGTGTAATATAAACTGGTTCTCCCCAGCCTCTTGTACTGGTGAAAGTTCCAGTTACTTATTTTTCTGGTCCTAGGGCTGGTTCCTTTATATCCTAGTTGCCCTTTTAAACCTGGGTGTTTTTTCTGTGCCCAGGGGCAGATGAATGTGTTCAGTACTATTCCTCCCCACTGCATTCACAGGCTCAGGGGTGGGGATTCCATTTGTTACCATGTCTCCATCTTTCCTGGCATTCTGTATGTGGTCTCCATCTGTTCTTGTACCGAAGCTCTTCAGTAAGACCTCAGTTCTTCAGGACGAATTGTTCTATGTATAAATGTACATTTGGTATGTCTGTGGAAGAGGTGAGTTCAGGGTCTTTTTATGTTGCCATTAGACTAGAATTCCCAGAACGCAATTTTATTTATTTTATTTTATTTATTTTTTTTAAAAGATTTTATTTATTTATTTGAGAGAGAGAGAATGAGAGAGAGCACGAGAGGGAAGAGGGCAGAGGGAGAAGCAGACCCCCTGCTGAGCAGGGAGCCCGATGTGGGACTTGATCCCGGGACTCCAGGATCATGACCTGAGCCGAAGGCAGTCGCTTAACCAACTGAACCACCCAGGCACCCCCCAGAACGCATTTTAAAGAGCACTAAGCTTAAGAAACTATGTTTTATATAGTATCCATTTTAGTATGATACCCATCTCGTGTAATTATGTATTAAGTTCCTGAAAAAAAGAAACCCAGTTAATGAAATCTTAATGCTTATTTGCTTAAAATTCTTTCTATGCAGTACCTATTATCATTTCGTGAAACTAGTACTGACATAAATTTTTAGAAATATTGGTTTATATAGTAAAGTTTAAGTTTCTTCATAAGGCATGCTGTAGCTTCCATGCTCTGATATGTCTTTATTTTCAGCTTCATCTTATTCCATTAGACTGTATTCAGTGAGTCTTAGGGAATTTAACATGTATTAAGATATGCATCCGTTTATTTAGTTATTCTTTCATTTACATGCATAATTTATTGATCTTACAAATCTGGTGGGAAAGACATAATCACAAGTTTAAGGGCATGATTTTGAAACTTAATTGGATTAAATAAGAGTCAAATTTATTCTCTTACTAACAAGAACTTCTAGGGCTCTGTAAATTATTTCTTAAATTACTTTAGTGGTTTAGTGGCATCACCAAAACACTGACTCTCTTTTTTTTCGCTCTTCTATTCTGAGTGTTTGCATGGCCATCGGGTTTTATCTCATCATCATTGCAAAAAGGTTGCAATAATTACAGACATCACTTGCTCTGTTCGAAAGTAGAAGAGATAAATTTTTTGTGAATGTCACTTTTTTTTTATTCTTATGTTAATCCCCATACATTACATCATTAGTTTTAGATGAAGTGTTCCATGATTCATTATTTGTGCATAATACCCAGTGCTCCATGCAGAATGTGCCCTCCTCAATACCCACCACCAGGCTAACCCATCCTCCCACCCCCCTCCCCTCTAGAACCCTGTTTGTTTTTCAGAGTCCATCTTCTCTCATGGTTCGTCTACCCCTCCGATTTCCCCCGCTTCATTCTTCCCCTCCCGCTACCTTCTTTTTTTTTTTTTCTTAACATATATTGCATTATTTGTTTCAGAGGTACAGATCTGAGATTCAACAGTCTTGCACAATTCACAGCGCTTACCAGAGCACATACCCTCCCCAGTGTCTATCACCCAGTCACCCCATCCCTCCCACCCCACCCCCCACTCCAGCAGCCCTCAGTTTCTTTCCGGAGATTAAGAATTCCTCATATCAGTGAGATCATATGATACATGTCTTTCTCTGTTTGACTTATTTCACTCAACATAATACCCTCCAGTTCCATCCACGTCATTGCAAATGGAAAGATCTCATTCCTTTTGATGGCTGCATAATATTCCATTGTATATATATACCACCTCTTCTTTATCCATTCATCTATTGATGGACATCTTGGCTCTTTCCACAGTTTGGCTATTGTGGACATTGCTGCTATAAACATCGGGGTGCACGTACCCCTTCGGATCTCTACTTTTGTATCTTTGAGGTAAATACCCAGTAGTGCAATTGCGGGATCATATGGTAGCTCTATTTTCAACTTTTTGAGGAACGTCCATACAGTTTTCCAGAGTGGCTGCACCAGCTTGCATTCCCACCAACAGTGTAGGAGGGTTCCCCTTTCTCCGCATCCCCACCAACATCTGTCGATTCCTGACTTGATAATTTTAGCCATTCTGACTGGTGTGAGGTGGTATCTCATTGAGGTTTTGATTTGGATTTCCCTGATGCCGAGCGATATTGAGCACTTTTTCATCTGTCTGTTGGCCATTTGGATGTCTTCTTTGGAAAAATGTCTGTTCATGTCTTCTGCCCATTTCTTGATTGGATTCTTTGTTCTTTGGGTGTTGAGTTTGATAAGTTCTTTATAGATTTTGGATACTAGCCCTTTATCTGATATGTCATTTGCAAATATCTTCTCCCATTCTGTTCATTGTCTTTTGGTTTTGTGGACTATTTCCTTTGCTTTGCAAAAGCTTTTTATCTTGCTGAAGTCCCAATAGTTCATTTTTGCCCTTGCTTCCCTTGCCTTTGGCAATGTTTCTAGGAAGAAGTTGCTTCGGCTGAGGTCAAAGAGGTTGCTGCCGGTGTTCTCCTTTAGGATTTTGATGGACTGCTGTCTCACATTGAGGTCTTTCAACCATTTGGAGTCTATTTTTGTGTGTGGTGTAAGGAAATGGTCCAGTTTCATTCTTCTGCTTGTGGCTGTCCAATTTTCCCAACACCATTTGTTGAAGAGACTGTCTTTGTTCCATTGGACATTCTTTCCTGTTTTGTCGAAGATTAGTTGACCATAGAGTTGAGGGTCCATTTCTGGGCTCTCTATTCTGTTCCATTGATCTATGTGTCTGTTTTTGTGCCAGTACCATGCTGTCTTGATGATGACAGCTTTGTAAAAGAGCTGGAAGTCCGGAATTGTGATGCCGCCAGCTTTGCTTGTCTTTTTCAACATTCCTCTGGCTATGCGGTGTCTTTTCTGGTTCCATACAAATTTTAGGATTATTTGTTCCATTTCTTTGAAAAAAGTGGATGGTATTTTGATGGGGATTGCATTGAATGTGTAGATTGCTCTAGGTAGCATTGACATCTTCACAATATTTGTTCTTCCAATCCATGACCATGGAACGTTTTTCCATTTCTTTGTGTCTTCCTCAATTTCTTTCATGAGCATTTTATAGTTTTCTGAGTACAGATCCTTTGTCTCTTTGGTTAGATTTATTCCTAGGTATCTTATGGTTTTGGGTGCAATTGTAAATGGGATCAACTCCTTAATTTCTCTTTCTTCTGTCTTGTTGTTGGTGTATAGGAATGCCACTGACTTCTGTGCATTGATTTTATATCCTGCCAGTTTACTGAATTCCTGTATGAGTTCTAGCAGTTTCGGGGTGGAGTCTT